>NW_024424341.1:49013485-49104211 GCF_017311325.1 Ursus maritimus | reverse complement strand
AAGCCCATCCCGTCTCCGCTGCTCTCCAGCTTTGGCCGGAAACCTTTTCCAGAGCTGAGGAAAAGCGCGCGCTCTTCTACTCAGGCCCCACCCCCAAGACGAAGCCCCGCCCCGGCCCCGCCCCGCCTCCAACTCAGGCCCCGCCCCAAGCCCCACACTGGGCTTCTAGAGCACCCACAGGGGATGCAGAGGAGTGGTCTGCCCTCCAGGCCTGGCCTGTACTCCAGGAGGCGGGTCAGAGCACAAAGGGGAGGAGCCTGGTCTTGGGGCGGGGCCAGAGCTCGGGGGGCGGGGTCAGGACCAAGGAAGGTTCATGACGGTGAGGCCTGGACGCAGTCTCCAGTCAAGAAAGCTCCACGTTGCGACCACTCTAACGCACCTCTCTCCCTCCACACCTCGCCTCTCCCCACCCTCCGACACAACAGTTGCAAAACCCGCCTGGGTGCGCACAGCCTCTCAAATTCACACTCTTTCCCTCCCCAACCCCGGGCCTCTCTGCCCATGCAAGAGTCCTGGGGAAGTCTTTAGGTGAGTGTGAGGCTGTTAGCTAAGGCCTGACCATTCCCCTCTCACTCCGTGCTTCCAGTGTTTCCCCAGAGATCTCTGGGCAGAGAAGGGCTGCAGGAAGGGCACCTCATCCTCAGCCCTGAGACTTTAGCCCTGAGACGGGAGCCTAGAGACATAGAGACAGGAATGCGAGACAGCCAGGAGGAAAAGAGAAAGTGTCAGCAACAATTAGGAACAGTGGCAGCAGAGGGAAGATGGCGTGACAGTGACAAAAATAAAATAAAATTAAGAGAAACACACAATGAGGTTCAAAAACACGGAGTTTCAGAGAGAAAGAGACAGAAAGCTAAGGCTGGTGGCTGAATGGGTTAAGCGTCTGCCTTCGGCTGAGGTCGTCATGATCCCAGAGTCCTGGGATCGAGTCCCACATTGGCCTTCTCGCCCAGCAGGGAGTCTACTTCTCCCTCTGCTTGTGCTCTCTCTCTTTCTGACAAATAAGCAAATAAAATCTGAAAGAAAGAAAGAAAGAAAGAAAGAAAGAAAGAAAGAGAAAGAAAGAAAGGAAAGGGAAAGAAAGAAAGAAAGGAAAGGAAAGCTGGGATGAATCAGACGATGCAGAGAGAGAGCAGGACAGGAGAGCTGATGGGTGCTGCATCTGGAGGATACAGCGATGGAGCAGAGACAGAGGGAGAGAGAAATTACCGAGCCAGAGATACAGACTCAGACTCACAGATGGAGAGACAGAGACGTTAGAGACCCAGAAGGTGAAGTGGGGGCCAGAGAGGCAGGACACAGACTAGCCCGTCACTCACTCACCTGGCTGGGGTGAGCTCCATTCTGCCGCTGCTTCCTGGAGCCACGCCGACGTTTAGAAGCTGCTCTCCGCAGGCTCTCCCACCCCTACGACTGGTGGACACACGCCTTGGGGGTCAGATGCTGCTCTCTTCCAGTCCACACCCCCCAGCCCACCCACCTCCCGGACCCCCATCAGGGTGTTTAGAGCATGGGGTGGAGCCAGGCACTCAGAGAGCGAGTTCTGACCCAGAGCTCCAGGCTGCTCTCACCTCCAGCTAGTGCCCGATCTTTATTTCTGGGGGTCTCCCCACCTCAGTCTCCTTTGCGTTAGGTCTACTGGCTATTTTTGTCTAACACCTTGGCTCCTTTATATTCACCCACTCTTCTTTCTAATCTAATTATTCAAAGCTATAAATCTGCTGCTCCCCACAAGTTTTGTATGTCATGTTTTTATCATCCAGTTCTTAGTTTTTAAAAATTTCCATTATGATGACTTTTTCACCCATTTTTTCCATCATGATTTAATTTTTATCATGAATTATTCAGATGAGTGGTTGCATTTTAACTTCTGTGGGTATGGGTATTATGTTAATGTGCATATTAAAGTTTAATTTTCTTGCATCGCGGCTGGAGAATGTAGTCTGTGTGATACCAGATCCTTTGCATGACAATGGCATTGAAATCTCACATTTCCATGGGATGAATTGCTCTAGTTCTCCCTGTAGTCCTATCAATTTTTATATGAAGTATTATGAAGCTGTTTTATGAATATTCAAATTTGGAATTGTGGGGCACCTGGGTGGCACAGCAGTTAAGCGTCTGCCTTCAACTCAGGGCGTGATCCTGGCGTTCTGGGATCGAGCCCCACATCAGGCTCCTCCGCTATGAGCCTGCTTCTTCCTCTCCCACTCCCCCTGCTCGTGTTCCCTCTCTCGCTGGCTGTCTCTATCTCTGTTGAATAAATAAACAAAATCTTTAAAAAAAAATTGGAATTGTATTTACTACAAAGTTTTTATGAAGAATTATTACTTTGTAGTGACCCACTCTGCCTAGTAATGGTTTTAGTATTAATGCCTAAATTGACTGATATCCGTAAAGCTCCCCTACCATTCTTAGCAGTAATATTTCTTGGTAAATCTTCATTTTTGGCTTTCAACTTTTCCACGAGCTTTTGGTGTGTCTCTAAAACAGCGTGGAACAGCCTTTTACATTCTTTTTTTTTTTTTAAAGATTTTATTTATTCGACAGAGATAGAGACAGCCAGCGAGAGAGGGAACACAAGCAGTGGGAGTGGGAGAGGAAGAAGCAGGCTCCTAGCGGAGGAGCCTGATGTGGGGCTCAATCCCGTAACGCCGGGATCACGCCCTGAGCCGAAGGCAGGCGCTTAACTGCTGTGCCACCCAGGCGCCCCTATTCTATTATTTTCTAAGAGCCATCTTTAAATCCTCTTCTGTGGGTGGGAATTTGTTTATTTCACTTTTAGTTATTTCACTCCCTACTTTATATATTTTGAGGAGTATCTCCAGATGAATAGATTCCCAAATAATATATTTATTAATATATTTTTTAAAAAAATATTTTATTTATTTATTTGACAGAGAGAGAGACAGCCAGAGAGACAGGGAACACAAGCAGGGGGAGTGGGAGAGGAAGAAGCAGGCTCATAGCGGAGGCCTGATGTGGGGCTCGATCCCAGAACACTGGGATCACGCCCTGAGCCAAAGGCAGATGCTTAACAACTGAGCCACCCAGGTGCCCCTATTAATATATTCTTGAATAGACATTCTTAGCTGTATGTTCTTATGAATATAATTTATCAATGAAGAGTAGGATAGCAATTCCAAATATTCTTAGGCCCTCAGTCTCCCCGCATCTCTGCCCTCAGTCTCCATATCTCTCCATGATTCTTCTCACCATGCCCCAGTTACAGCAGGAGGGTTCTGAGGCAAATTCAAATGAAAAATTGTTCAAGTGCATTTAAGAAGACAAAACCAAAACAGGTTAACCAAAGCAAAATAAACTAAGCAAGAAAACCTCATTAATTTGCCATTTGCCGACTTGACTTTTTTGAAATTGGACTATATCCACAGAATCAATTTCTCTTAACCTCTCAAGCATATCTCCTCCCTTGGGAACCCAGTGGCCCTCCTGGGGAAACTAGAGGCCAAGGAGGAAAAGCTACTTGCTGGAATCCTTTGAATGGGAATGCAAGCAAGGAGGACAGTTCAGAGGCTGTGTTTCTCTTAGATTTTATTTCTGGGCTTAAGAGAAGGGGACAAAAAAGGTGAAAAACCACCTTCTCTGCCACTGGTAAGGCCGGATCAACATTGTGCCACTAGGGGGCACTGTGTACAGGAAAAGATTCTTGATGGGATTGGATTCCTGGGGTGAGGGAGGAGGGGGTTGGGGGTCTAGACTCCTGGGTGTCAGGGAGGAAAGCACTGGACACCTAGGGTCCTGAATCCCTTCTGCAACATATATTGGGAGCTCGGTTGCTTGGGTCCAAGTCCCGGGAGTTAACTGTCCTGGATGGTTTTCTGTATCCAGTCAGTGAACTTGCAGAGGTTGGTGTAGACGCCTGGCACGTGGGGTAGGCCACACTGGGCTTGTCCAAAAGACACGAGGCCCTGCAGGGACCCGTTGCAGACCAGGGGGCCCCCAGAGTCACCCTGGTTTTGGAGAGAGGAAGAGAGAGAGAATCCAAAACACAGAGATGTGGAGACAGATTGAGATCAGAAAGGACCCCAAAGACACCAAGAGACAAAGACAGGGAAATAAACAACAGCAACGCACACCCTCGAGGCCCCTTCCAGTGCCCCGACTGGGGGGAATTCTGCTCCCCTAGGTCCCAACAGCTGCTCGATTTTCCTGGATTTGTTGTTATGCTGTCTGTCTCTCTTTTTTTGTTTTATCTCCCCCTGTGGCTTGTTTCTCTGTCTCTGACTCCCAGAGTCTCTGTGCCTCTCTGCATGTCTGGATATATTACCCCCCCCACACACACACCATTTCTCTTTGCATTTCATCTCTATGAGTCTACCTCTCTGTTTCTCCCTGAGGCATTTCTGTGTATGTGCGTGCGCACTCATGTCTATTACTCTGTTTCTCCATCTCTCTGTCTCCCCGGGTCTGTTTGTCCCCGAGTGCCCCTCCCTCCCTTCTCCATCCCCACCTCCACCCCCACCCCCATCCCCACCCCGGCTCCTCCTCCCTCCCTCTCCCCTGCCCCATCTCTCACGTTGCAGGAGTCCTTCCGGTCCTGTCCTCCGCCGGCGCAGAACATGCTGGGGTGATACACGGGAGCATAGAAAGAACTGCAGATCTCCTCCGGCACCACGGAGATATTCACGCACTGGAGCACTTGGGGCTGCCCACCTGCGACGTAGAGATCTGGGTCAGCCCCCTCTGGCTGGGAGGGGACTGTTCAGGAAGGGCGGACGTACTCACACGCAGGAGCTCACCATCCATCAGCTGACCCCAGCCAGAAACGAGGCAAGAATCGCCAGCGGTCGGGCACTGGGAGGCGATGCTGATGTTCTGGATGGTGTCAGACCCGGACACGGATTCTTTCAACTTGATGAGCATGAGGTCGTTGGCGATAAAGGGTTTGTTGTACTCTGGGTGCTGGATGGAGAGCTCAGCCTCCATCATCCGGCTGCCTGCCTCTTGGTTGGCCTCAAGACTGTGCAGTCCCAGCCCGATGGTGTAAGAGCTGGAGGGCCACGGGGGACGAGTTAGTTCCGTGGCAACTACACCGTTATCTCCATTGTCACCCTCCAGCACAACCCCATCTCCACCCATTTACCCCAACCCCATCCTCCTCGCAAAGTGTGGCGCTAAGAGCTACCCGGACACATCTCAAATCCTCATTCACACAATCAATAATCCAGCGACAAGAATTTGTCTTAATTCACTAGTGACTCAGCAGCTGAGATGGGATTTCGACCCCGGGCTGAGTCTTTCCAAAGCAACAGCCCCCACTTCCCTCGCAGAGGCTCGCTCCACACAGGTTTCCACTCTTAGCACTGAGGCCGAGCCTGACCTTAGGCCCCTCCCCTCAGCTAACAGTGCGTCCCGGATCCTGCTCCCGTTCCCCCGCCCTCGCCCCCCGCCCCGGCCCCGCCTCCCCCCCCCGCCCCCCGCACTCACTCCTGGAAACAGTGTGCGGCTGACAGCACCCATTGCGGATGCACCAGAACGCCCCCGCAGAAGAATTCGTTTTCCGCGAACAGTGCCGCCTGCCAGGGCTGCGAGTGCGGGCTGCAGTCCTCGCCGTTTATGATGTGGCCGCCGCTACTCGAGGCCAAGGATCCTGAGGGCGGATCAGGGCTAGGGGCCGGCTCGGGGTGGAACCAAGGCTCCTGGGGTGGGGGGTGGCCACGGACTTAGGGCTTAAAGGGTGTAGTCGGGACTGGGGATGGTCTCAGGGTGGAGCTAGGGCTCCTGGGGGCAGGGATCGGTGCAGGGGCGTGGGCCAGGCTGGGGGGCAGGCCCAACAGCAGGACTAGGGCTCCCGAGGGCGGGGGGCGGGGGGCTGTCACAGTGCAGGGGCGTGACCAAGGACCCGTGGGTGGAGTCCGGTATCTTGAGGGCGGAGTCAGGGCTCCTAGGGGCAGAGTCAGGAATGCCGAGGTAGGCTCAGGAGGTGGGACCAGGCCTGCTGGGGGCGGGGTCCTGATGCAGGGCTTTTACGGACCAGATCAGGTTTCTTGGGGTGGGATGGGAGTCCGGAAGCGGAGATCCGGGTAGAGGAGAGGGGTCTCTTGTCGAGAGGGAGTTGCAGCTTTGAGCCAGCCACACCTATCTCCAAGACCCATTTACTGTTTCTCTCCGTCTGTCTCTCCCTCCCAACCCCCCCTCAACACACACACACAGAAGCACCACGCCAGGCTCATGCATTACCCGGGCCACAACCCTCCAGAACAGGCAGAAACCCTCAAACAGGGTATAGGCACAAGGTGACAAAGCCAGACGCTCAAGGAAGCAGTGTCGCTCCCTGTGGCCCTCAGTCCCGCCTCCCCCGGCTCAGCCTCCTCCACAGTCGCACCAGCAGCAAGCCGGCTCGCCGAGAAACCCCATCACGTCGCCCCGTGCCGTGGGTCCCTGGGGGTCCGTGGATCAGAGACTCAGGAAGTAGGGATATTTACAGGCACAGACCGTCAGAGTCCTTCAAACGCACCGCCTTTCACCGGTTTGACCACACGCAGAGGTGTGCAGAGCCACACACACACACACACACACACACACACACAATGCACCAGCAGCACACACTATGATACCAGGAATCGCATGTGTGTAAGCAGAGAGCTCGGTCACGTGCACGTGTGTAAACAGAGAGCACGGTCCCAGGCAGCTTTAGTCATATCTAGGAGGACACTGAGTCATACCTGCACAGGAACAAACACTGTGTCCCTAGGCACAGACACACACACACACACACACACACACACACACACTCAGATACCTGTGACACCAAGGATGAGGTACCCCTGGAAACAGCCCCAGGGTTTTCCTGCTGTGGTCATGACGTCAGCACCTGCGCAGGAGGGTCAGTTTCTGATGAGTGGGGGGGGGGGGACCTACAGCTCAAATCTCTCCCTCTGTCTCTGTCTCCCTCTTTCTGTCCCCCTAGGATATGATTGGTCAGACAAGGACCTAAGCCACCCCTGCCTCCCAACACACACATCGTAGGTCTGAGATCCTCGCCCAGAGCCCCAGAACCTACAGAGATTTAGAGTGAGAGATAAAGGGAGAGAGAGAGAAGCGGAAAGAGAGAGAATTAGGTGGAGAGGAAGGGATGGAGGAAATGTCCTTCCATCTCTGAACTGGGAGAGTAGGAGCATGGAGATGGGGAGCCGCGGGTCGGAGGGGACTGAGACAGAGCACTTGCGAGAGATAATCAGAGACAGACGGAGAGCCCCAAGTCATGGACAGAGACATTCAGAGAAACGGAGAGACTAGGGGAGCCAGAGAGAGAAAGGAAGAGACACTTCTAACTAGGGAGAGAGTGAGAGACCTTTTTGGAGAGGAGACATGGAGACACAGGGTCCCGAGGCTGAGATTCACAGTGGCGTGGAGCTGTGGGGAGACTGCGCTCTTAGGGGCGGTGGGCGGGGCGGAGACCACAGGACGCTCACCTGGCTGCCTCCGGGCTCGGAGCTCCTGCGCTGGGCTGCGCTCCCACCAGCTGCTTCCTGCAGGGGCCCCTGTGCGACTTATAAGCATCCCCAGCTGGGCCGGCCTGCCCCCGGGGACACATTCCTGGGGTCAGGTGCTGCCAGTTTCCAGCTCAGCGCTGGTGCCAGGCTACCGTCAGGGGGCCAGAGGTGCCGGGAGCAGTGACCCAGCAGGGACCAGGGTCCCACTTGTTTCTGGGTTCTCCCTTTCTCATTCCCTCGTGTTCTTTTTCTCTCCTGTTCTTTCATTTTCTCTCTCTCATGTTCTCTTATTTTCTCTCTTATTAAATCTCTCTCATTCTCTCTCCCTCCCTCTGTCTCCCTACTATGCTTCCCCAGCAAACCTTCCTGGGTTCAAATCCAGACAGCATCGTGGTCTACCTTCGGAACCTTGGGATGACTGCATCCCTCTGAGCCTCCATGTTCCCACCTGTAAAATCGGGGAACTATTGTTCCTCACTCCCCAAATATCTATCCAAAAAGAGAATGCAGGGAAAGTGCCTTGGCACAGTGCCAGGTGCCCAGGAAGCGGGAGCACCATGAAGCCTTTGCTCAGTAAAGAGCAGTGCATACATGACATGCTCGGAGCTCTGCTGTCCGCACTCAAGATGCAGGAAGGAACAAGCAAATTCCAGTGCTCATGGAGCTCACATCCCAGCAGGGGAAACAGCCAAACAGAAAAACTGAAAAGAAATATCTGGTAGTCACCTGTGTGCAGAGAGAACGCGGGTGATAGTAGAATGACTGGGGCAGCGGGCTTTCTGCAGACAAGGCGGTGGCTGGGGAGTCAGAGGAGGGGACATTTAGGCTGACACCCACCATGCTATGTGAGCCTTGCAGGAAAAAGTGAGAACTCGGTGTGTGCAAGGCAGACCAAGGAGAAGGAACGGGGCAGATTGTGCAGGGGTTTGTTTCAGTGCTGGGGAAGAAGTTTGGGTTTATTTTAAGCGCAACGGATTTTAAGCACAAGGGTAGAGGGAGTAACATGATCTTATTTACTTTTAAGAGACATCCTGGGTGGAGAATGACTGCAGGGTGAGAAGGGAGCAGAGACCAATACGGAGGGGGTTGGTGGCAGCAGTCCAGGTGGGCGATGCTGTGGTCCAGGGAGACAAGGAATGAGCGGACTCAAGTTTCACTTTGAAGGTAGAGCCGACATACTCACCAAGGGATGGCAAGTGGGGAGGGAGGGGAAAGGAGGCAAGAATGGTGCCTGCGAGGCTTGGTCTGACCATTTGTGTCACCCTTTGTGGAGGCGGGCAGGAGATGTGGGGGGAAGAGCTGAGCTGGGGACGCCTGCCAGGGGCCAAGCGGTTGGATGCCCGGGCAGGCAGGGGTCAGCGCTGCTGGGAAGCAGTGGGGAGTCATAGGGGAGAGGTGGTGTTTAGAGCCATGGGGTTGGATGAGGTCACCTAAGGAGCAGGTGTGGACGGCTTTGATGAGGGGTTGGGCGACAGATGACCGTGATGATGAAGCATGAGTATCTGTGCTTCTCTCTGCCTCTCTGTGGCCTCGTCTCTGTCTTTCTGACCCTGTCTCTCTCTGTTGCTCTCTCTTAGCGCCTGTCTGGTTCTCTGGTTCTGTCTCCAGTTATCTGCCTGTGTTCAGTCTCCTGGTGACACACAGACCCCCAGCCCTGCCCTGGTCCTGGGACCAGCAGCTCTGACCACGAGGACAAGGGAGGCAAGGAGGAGGGGTGGGGGTGCAGGGTGGGCTCAGGTCTCACAGCCATCCAGACGTGACTAAGGTCTGGACGGTGGCAGGAGGCAGGTTGGGGCCAATGCTGGGGCCAGGGCTGGGCGGCTGAAAGGAAAGAGAGGAAAGTAGACATCACGTCTCTCTGTCCCTGTTTTGTGGCCTCTTCTATGCCCTGTCCTGCCTGAGGTCAGACAGAAGTGACCCACTTATTTGGGGACGGGTCCAGGACAGAGCTATGGGAGAGTTATGCCACGGAGACGGTTCTGGCCCGGCAGGTGGGAATGGTTTGGAGTGTGGACCCAGGAACGGGGCTCCCTGGCACAGAACCCAAGCTGGGGTGGGGGATGGACAGAGGCAGAGACAGAGATGAGCAGAGAGAGAAATAAAGTCACAGAGCCCATGGGATGGAGAGGAACAGAGACAGGGAGAGAGAACAGGGGGAAGAGATAAAGGCAGAGAGAGACAGAGACAAGAAAGCCAGAGACTGAAACTGAGACAGAGACAGAGATCAGGACAGAGATGGAGAAATTATCGTGCATCCTGGGAGTCATTTAAAAACATAGACAAAAGGGAGTGTGAATCTCCCCCAGTGTGACCCACCCTAGTGCCCAGGCCCCATTCTGCATAAGCGGCTCCCCATTCACGAGTCCCCTCTGGTTGTCCGCTCACCTGCAGGCCCTCAGGGCGGCACCTCCAAAATGTAATTCAGACCTAGGCGGTCCCCCATCTCAGCTCCCCTCTCCCAGTCCGCTCCCACTCATGGCTGCTTCAGTCTATTCCCAGAGGGATGTGGCTCCCGCCAAATGGCCTCAACCCGGTCTCACTTAATAACTAAATCTACACTGGGGCAGATTATATGACCCGAAGGGAAGTGAAGTGTTTTCCTTCTTTATTAAGAGCAGTGGGGAGGGGCGCCTGGGTGGCTCAGTTGGTTAAGCTTCTGCCTTCGGCTCAGGTCATGATTCTGGGATAGAGCCCCTCACGCTTGCTCAGCGAGGGGAGGGGAGTGTGTCTGCTTCTCCCTCTCCCTCTCTCTCTGCCTGCCGCTCCCCCAGCTTGTGCTCTCCCTCTCTCTCTCTCTGTCAAATAAATAAATAAAATCTTAAAAAAAAAACAAAAACGAGAAATGGGGGATTCAGTAGGAAAAAACCCACAAAGCCTCGTGTGGGCATCTCCCTTGTCTGTTCCTGTCCCAGGCAAGAGAGAGGCCAGCACTGAGCGGGCCAATTCTGGGGTCTGCCTGGAATGGGGGAGAATGGGGAGAGAGAGAGTTGTAGGTTCCTCGAGCCTGGGGAGCGACAGAAAATGCATCCTGACCACGTGTACGATGGGAGGATGGCCGTGCCTGTGGGGACCACCATGGGGGGCATCTCCCGGCCGTTCTGCAGCAACAGGATTTGGGAGGGACCTCTGAACATCAAAGGAGCAGAAATGAAGATGACACCCCCGTGCACCAAAAGCCTGGACTCTCCCCCGTTTTTCCAGCCCCAGCCAAGCTGGTTATCTGTCACCGCTTTGCAGAGGAGGAGAGGGAACCCCAGAAGTGACTGAGACGTTTCCTGCCGGTCGGATTTAGATCAGCTTTGTCCGACCACCCGGCGGGGGGGCTCCCGAGCGCTTGAAACACAGCAGGTGTGGGAAACACAGCAGGTGTGGGAGAGGAACTGGCTTTTAACTTGTATTCAATTTCAACTAATTTAAATGTCAACACTGAATCTCGCTTCCGTTACTGAAAAGGTTTTAAGTACATTTGGAACATCTGGGTACATGAATCGACTTTTTCAAGTTGAAGTTTTATAGGCTGCATAAAGATCAATTATTTCTGATGAAAATTTAGTGTTTGGATGGGGATGTGGCCGTAGGTTTTGAAGAGGTGGTATAAAAGAATGTAAGCTATCTTACTATTAATTTTATACTGATTATATGTTGGAATGATCAGAATTTGGATATGTTGGGTTAAAATAAAAATAGTACTAAAATTAAAATTTGGCTTGTTTCCCACCTTTTTTAAAAAATATGGCTACTAGAAAATTTTAAATTACATATTCGGCTCATGTTATATTTTGATTGGATAGAGCTGATTTGGAGAAAATAGGAATCAAATCAAATGGGGTCAAAGCGTAAGTGGTATCAAGTGATCTTAAATGGAAACTGCCAGAAACACTTCATAAACTGGTTGTAGAGGTGGGGGAGAGGATGCAGTCACCTTTTTTTTTTTTTTCCTGTTTATCTTGGTCCCCAGAAGTGTCACTGACCTCCAAAAAACCCCCAAAACAAAAACAACCAAAAACTCTCTAGAAACAGCAGATCCTTGGCCGGGCTGACCTACAATGGCCCTCAGCTGTAGGAAAAAATATTTAACACACAAACTTGGTCCGAAAAACTTCTGATCGCATTCAGAGTAGAAGCTAGAATTTTCACTGTGACCCAAAGGCCCATCCATGATCTCTCCACCTTTGCTCCTGCTTTGACTTCATCTTCTTCCCTCTGCCCCCTTGCCCGCTCCAGCAGTACCTGCCTCCTTGCTGCTTCTCAGATATGTAAAACATGTTCCCACCACAGGATCTTTGCACTTGCTGCTGCTTCTACCCAGAATGCTCTTTGCCCACATATCTACCTGTCTGTGTCCTTTTTTTTTTGCCCATAATCAAAACTTTATTGAAAAACTGACACCAAAATAGGAGATCACTGTTGTAAACCTTACAAAATTAAACATAATTACATTATCTTGGTAGATTAACTGGAATTACTGAACTGATAAGTCTTTCTGCGATATAACACAGACTCAAGAGGTTGTGTGGATCATTAGTGCTGCTTTCTTCTAAACGAACACCTCTCTGTGAGCCTGGCCTTTCCTCCTGTTGGCTGGCACAACACTGTTGAACAGCCTACACAAAGAACCACCGTCTGAGCATGGCTGAAAAGCGTGGTAATCTTGTAGCAACCTGGACATTTTACATCCATAAAATAGGAATTTGGGCTCTGAACTAGCCGTTTCTTTTTATGCTTTTTCTTTTCCTCTTCCAAGGACGGGTGTAGTAAATCTCTAGCCAAAGGCATGTTGACCCTTTCGCAATCCCAGCCAGTCCGGATCTCTAAGGCGACACCCTGAGCGAACAGCACGCGATCTTACCTGTCTGTGTCCTTATTCAGGTTTCTTCTTAAATGTCTCCTCCCCGGAGGATCCTTCCCTGACGGCCCCCCTGTCTAGAGTGGCTCCATTCCTTTACCCTTATTATCAGTATATAAACCCTGATTACCAGTATAAAACTTATTTTCAGCATATAAATCTATACCAATTTGCTGCTGCAAGAAAGTATCACAAATTTGCTGGCTTAAAACAGCACAGATTTATTCTCTTATAGTTCAGAAAGCTGGAAGTCCAAAGACAATCTCATTGGACTGATTCCTTCTGGAAGCTCTAGGGGAGAATCCACTTCCTTGCCTTTTGTGGCTTCTAGATGGACCTGTATTCCTTGGCCGGGGGGTCTCTTCCCCCACGCTCAGAGCCAGCAACCGCATCACTCTAAGCTCTGCTTCTATTGTCACATTGCCTCGTCTAACTCTGATGCTCTTAGAAGAGCCTTTGCGTAATCCGGGTTAATCACCGCATCTCAAGATCTTTAATTACATCTGCAAAGTCCCCAAGTAAGATCATATATTCACAGGACATCTTTGCTGCTGGGCATTATTTTATCTACCGCAAAATCCCATGACACATTAGTGAGTCACTTATTCAAGGTGTCTGTCTCCTGCACCAGAACACAAGCTCCTTCATGAGGACAAAACATCCCCGCCAAGGTCGCCATTATATCGCCAGGGCCAAGCACAATGAACGCCTGGAGCGTGGTGGGTAGTCAGTAAATATTCACTGAGTGAAGAAATGAGGGAAGGATTAATGCCCTTCCTAATAACTGATTTACAGTAACAGAAACCATTTCCAAACTGATTTTACACCGATTAAGAGACAGACTCTGGAACCCAGACTGTCAGGGTTCAAATCCAGGCTCTGCCATTCACTAGCCCGGTGACCTTGGGCACATTACCAAGTCTCTCCGTGCCTCTGTTTCTTATCTGTGAAATGGGAATAACTATATTACTTGTCTCACAGAACATTGGGAAGTTTCAATGAGTTAATACACATAAAGCGATAGTGATGAGGTTGTAGACTAGGGGTGAGGGTCAGTGGGGTGGAGTCCGGAGCCAGCGACCAAGAAAAAATTCTTGAGACGTCTTTGGTGCACAATGGTAGTTTATTAAAACACGAGGACAGGACCCGTGGGCAGAAAGAGCTGCTGCCTGGGGTTGTGAGGGGTGGCTGATTATATACTGTGGGGTCGGGGGAGGTAAGGAAAAAGGGAGGTTGAGAAAGGACTTTCATATGTTAAAGAAGACTTACAGGATACTGGAGGCCTTGCGTTGTCAGGTTAAGGTTGTTTACCCCTCCAGTAAGGCATTAACATGAAGATCGTTGGGAACTTCCTGGAGGCTGCAGATTATAAGGACATTTAATTGTATCTACATTTCCTTCTGGAAGCTAGGTTATTGATAGAAATGTTTCATTCTTGTAGATCGCTAAGACATTTGTAAACTGAGGGAGACTCAGGTCTTGCAGGATTGTGGTCTCCATAGGTTCACTATTTCTTTTTCCTTTAGGGCAGCCAGGAGTGCCCGAGGAACGGCCTGTACATCCCCGGGAGGGGTGGGGGGTGGGGTGTCAGTTTCTGCTTTGTCCTCAGCCTGCTTTCTGTTCCCTCATCAATAATACCGAGCCTGGTACACATGGGAAGTACTTCGCAAATGTTCACTTTTGTTGTTAATATTAACATTCCTTTGCAAATATCCGAAACAGTGTTTCACAAAACGTGATGCTAACCCAAAGATCAGAGGTTTCTGTGTCGTTCAAAATGGATGCGAACAAATTCAAGGGGTTAAGCGTCTGCCTTGGGCTCGGGTCCTGATCCCAGCATCCTGGGATCGGGCGTAAGGCTCCCTGATCTGCAGGGAGTCTGCTTCTCCCACTTCCTCTGCGCCACCCCCCGCCCCCGGCCACTTGTGTGCACTCTCTTTCTTCACTCTCTCACTCAAATAAATAAAATCTTAAAAAAAAAAAAAATTCAGCAACACCTTGGAGGATTCTTATGATATTCACCTCGGCCATCAGGAACTCACAAAGTAAGAAAATACACTACACAGAACTCAATCAAAAACCGAATCTTGACTTCACCCCCTAGCTTAGCAAATTCAGCTGCTGATTTGTTCCCTATCAGGAACATATGAAATCCACTCTTAAACAAAAAAGTCTTGTTCAAGTATGTGTTGGTGGTTAGATATCCCATAGAAGTGTAATCATGCAGTATTTCCGAGACTGGCTTATTTCACTGAGCACAACATCCTTCAGGGTCATCCACATTGTCACAAATGTCAGGATGTCCTTATTTATTTATTTATTTATTTATTTATTTATTTATTTATAAAGATTCTATTTATTTACTTGACAGAGAGACAGCCAGCCAGCGAGAGAGGGAACACAAGCAGGGGGAGCGGGAGAGGAAGAAGCAGGCTCGTAGCGGAGGAGCCCGATGCGGGTCTTGATCCCAGGACCCTGAGATCACGCCCTGAGCCAAAGGCAGACGCTTAATGACTGAGCCACCCAGGCATCCCAGGATGTCCTTTTTTAAAGCTGAATAATATTCTATTGTGCAGATATGCTATATTTTCTTTATCCATTCATCTGTTGATAGACGCTTGGGTTGTTTTTACACACAAATGTCTCTTGGAGACTCTGATTGCAATGTCTTTGAATAAATAATCAGAAGTGAGATTGCTGATCACACAGTAATTCTTTTAATTTTTTGAGAAGCCACCACACTGTTGACGAGGGGACAGAAGGCAAGCTGAAGACAAAGCAGAAACTGACAAAGCTGAGAACAAAGCAGAAATTGACAAAGCAGAAACTGACACCCCGCAACCCCCCCCAACGGGATGTATTTGACATTCCTCAGGCTGCCCTAAAGGAAAAAGAAATAGTTACCTATAGAGACCACAATCCTGCAAGACTTGAGTCTCCCTCAGTTTACGAATGGTTTAGCAGTTTACAAAAACAAAGCTATCAGTAACCTCGCTTCCAGAGGGAATGTGAATACAATTAAATGTCCTTATAATCTGCAGCCTCCAGGAGGTTCCCAACTATCTTCATGTTAATGTCTTGCTAGAGGGGTAAACAACTTTAACTTGACAATGGCAAGGCCTCGGGTGTCCTGGGAGTCGTCTTTAACATATGAAAGTACTTTCTCAACCTCCCTTTTTCCTTACCTCCCCAACCCCATAGTATATAATCAGCCACCCCTCACAAGCTGGGGCGGCAGCTCTTTCTGCCCCGTGCTTTCATAAACCACTGTTTTGCACCAAAGATGTCTCAAGAATGCTTTCTTGGTCTTCGGCTCCGGACTCCACCCCACTGAACCTCACCGATATTACACGACCTCATCACTGTTACCCATAGCAGTAGCACCATTAATGTTCCCAGGAGCAGTGAACAAGCCTTCCAGTATCTCCACGTCCTCACCAACCCTTCTCATCTCTGCTTTTGTTTGTGTCTTTGTTTCAATAATCGCCATCCTAACAGTTGTGAAGTGGTATCTCCCTGTGGTTTTGATCTCCATTTCTCTGATGATTAGTGACATTGATCGTTGTTTCTTATACCTGGTGGTCATTTCTATGTCTTCTTTGGAGAAATGTCTATTTCAGTCTTTTGCCCATTTTTACTGGAGAATTTTAAGGGCATTTTCGTTTTTCAAAGCGTTTTTACAATAATCATCTTTTTTTTAAAAGATTTTATTTATTTATTTGACAGAGCAGAGAATGGAAGCAGGGAGAGCAGCAGGCAGAGAGAGGGAGAAGCAGACTCCCCACTGAGCAGGGAGCCCGACATGGGGCCCGATCCCAGGACCCCAGGATCATGACCTAAGCCAAAGGCAGATGCTTAACCGACTGAGCCACCTGGGTGCCCCTACCTTTGCCCATTTTTAAATCAGGTTATTTGCTTTTTTTTTTTTTAGTTTGTTTGTTTTTGCTATTGAATTGAAGGAGTTCCTCATATCGTTTGGATATTAACCCTTATCAGTTGTATGGTCTGCCAATATTTGCTCAAACTCCATAGGTCACCTGTCACTGGGGATGGTTCCCTTTACTGGGAGGAAACATTTTAGTTTGATGTGATTTCACCTGTCTATTTTTTGCTTGCGTTGCCTCTGTTTTGGTGTCATATTCAAGAAATCATTGCCAAGGTCAATGTCATGAAGATTCTTCCCCCCCCTGTTTTCTTCCAGGAGGCAGACAGTTTCAGGTCTTCTGTTTAAATCTTCAATCCATTTTTTAAAAGATTTTCTTTATTCATTTGAGACACAGGGAAGAGAACGCACAAGCAGGGACGAGGATCAGAGGGAGAGGGAGAAGCAAGCTTCCCACTGAGCAGGGAGCTTGTATCTTTTTGTTTTTTAAGATTTTATTTATTTATTTGACAGAGAGAGAGGGAGCGAGAGAGGGAGAGAGCAGAAGCAAGGGGAGCAGTAGGCAGAGAGAGGGAGAAGGAGACTCTCCAGCTGAGCCGGGAGCCCGATGCGGGGCTTGATCCCAGGACCCTGAGATCATGACCTGAGCTGAAGGCAGACGCTTAACCAACTGAACCACTCAGGCGCCCCAAAGCTTTTTTTTTTTTTTTTAAGTGGCCACCCCCATTGATGGATCAGGAGATTTCAAGCTTCTCTTGAAAAGTCAGCATCGAGTCTGCATTCCCAGGGACACTATCCATCAGCAGCAGGCTCTGAGTGGCCACTGCCCTGGGGGCAGCCTGCGGGGTTTCCTGGCCCACACCCAGATGCTCCCCTCCTTTACATGACCTGCCTGGCCCTGGGAGGCCGCAGAGTTCGTGACCCCAGTGGAGGGAAAAAAAGAGGACACATGGATACAGAAAGACTCAGAAAGAGATCAGAGAAGCCAGAGAAAACAGTAACGGTCATACACTGATGTCCTGGTAGATCGACCCGCTTATCGATGGTACAGACAGCCCTTACTTTGTGTCAGGCACTCTTCTAGATTCCTCACAAACGTCATCCGCTGAAAGAGGAGCTGTGATCGCCCCTACTGCAGAGATGAAAAAGGGAAGCAGAGAGAAGCTAAGAGCGGTTTGTGGCGGACCAAGGTGGTAAGCGGTAGAGCTGGAATCTGAACCCCCAGCCCCACAGCGTCCCCACTGTGTGTTTCTAACCATTAGCCAACGCTGCCCCCTTGTGGAGCCAGAGACACACACAGGGAGAGAATAAGAGGTTGGGGGGGGGGGTAAGGGACAAAGGAGCGGCCCCAAGTTCCCTGGGGTGGGTCACTGTGGGCCTCAGCACCCAGTTCTGGTATTAGACAGGGGACAGAGGGGCAGGTGTATTCCAGGTGGCAGCAGGAGGAGGTGGCCACCTGAGCTTTGCCCCTGGTGAGCTCATGTCCTGATAGCGATCTTGGGTCTCTCAGGTTCCAAACGGAAGGGCCAGGAGTGTGGCCTCTGGGGTCCGACCCGCTCCCATGAGACACTGGGCAAGAGGCTGAGTATTTCTGCCTCAGAGCTCAGCTACTGTTACCTCCAAGTATTTCCACTAATGTAATGATTTAGTAAGCTGGAGAAATCGGGGAGCCTGGGTGGCTCAGTTGGCCAAGCATCGGACTCTTGCTCTTGGCTCAGGTTGTGAGATCGAGCTCTGCGGTGGGATCACGCTCAGCGAGGAGTTTGCTTGAGATTCTCTCTCCCTCTTCCTCTCCCCTCCCCTCCCCTTGCTCTCTTTCTCTCTCTCTCTCAAATAAATAAATCTTAAAAAAAAATAAGTTGAAGACATCACCATCATCTCTACCTATGCTTGGGTCATGGTGACCCTGGTTGTCCATCTCCTCTGTGCACCAGGATACCCAAATAATGATCGTGATAAGAATAATAGTAATAACATAATAAACAGCTCACATACATTGAGCAACTGTAGTCACTGTCTTACTTGTGTTGTTGTACTTAATCTCATGGGATTAAATCATGAAACTGTCTTTCAAAAAACCAGAGAGATAAAGAAACATGACTTTCTCATTATATAAAGAAATAATTTTTTTTCTCAGTAAAAACCTCACCGGCTAGGTTTGTTAAGATGGCAGTGGAGGTGAAAAGAGAGTACTCTTTTGTTTTTACTTACTCAAGGGGGAAATGTTAAGACTATGGGCTAACGTATGTTGGACACATGCTCTGTAGAATTGCTTTAAGGGCTTTGCATGGATTCACTTTTTTTATTTTTTATTTTAAAAAAATTTTTAAAAGCTTTATTTATTTGAGACAGAGAAAGAGAGAGAGAGGACGAGTGGGAGTGGGGGGGAGGGGCAGAGGGAGAGGGAGAGCAAGAATTTCAAGCAGACTCTATGCTGAGCATGAAGCCTGGCCAGGGGCTCGATGTCACCATCCTGAGATCATGACCTGAGTCCAGGTCAAGAGTCGGACGCTCAACCAGTCGACTGAGCCACCCAGGCGCCCACATTAACTTTTTTATATTGCAATGAATCTTGCTGCTGTTGCTATCCTCACTATAAACTGGGGAAACTGAGGCCAAGGGACATTAAAATAATTTTCCAAGGCCACACAGTAAGAAATAACTGGGTTGGGGGCACCTGGGTGGCTCAGTCATTAAGGATCTGACTCTTGATTTTGGCTTAGGTCATGATCTTAGAGTCCTGAGACTGAGGCCCCCTCTTCACCATCAGGCTTCATGCTGGGCGTGGAGTCTGCTTAGGATTCTTGCTCTCCCTCTCTCTCTGCCTCTCCCTTCCCTCTCTCTCTAAAAAGAAAAAGAAACAGCCAGGTTTGAACTCAGAGAAACTTGCATGAGAATCCGTGTGTGTGTGTGTGTGTAAGTAAAACACCATTTCTACTTAATTTTTGAATAGGTACTATTTCCACATAAAGTATGCTTATTAAAAAGGTATAGAATGATAAATCATGACCATGTCCCCCTTCTGTTCTGTCCTCACCCCTTCTTCAGCTAAAATACGTTACTTGGGTCATTTTCAAAGGTTTCGTTGCACGTAAACACGCAAGTGCGAAGTTGTGTTCTTATTTTTCTCTTGTTCTCAGCGACCGGGCTGGGCTCCCAGCAAAGTAAGGCGTCTCCTGGTGTTCAGAACACTTGGTTAATTCTTTTTCCTGTTATAAGCACGGAGGACCTGCAATGCTTGGGTAGTTTCAAGGTTTGTGAAATACTGTTTAGATAATTACATAAGTTATAAAACAATGACTGGTGTGAAATTGACAGATGAATCATAATTATATCTGTGGCTATAAAGCTTTCTGTTGGGAAGTCTTTCAGTCTGGGAGAATTTAGTGGGAGGCATTTTTTTTTCCCTCTCCCCAAGGGACCTTGTTATTCATTTTGGCCAGCTTAAAGCTGGCCAGAAAAGGAACTGAAAAGAGGGCAAATAAGACCAGATGAAGGGTGCACATAGGGAGACCGAGGACCGTGATGACTAATGTCGTTGAGTGCTTCCAGGGTGCCGGATGCAGTTTTTAGTATAACGTTTTATTTTGAAGTAGTTCGAGAGTTGCAAGGAGCCGCAAAGAAGTGCAGAGAATTTTCACGGAACCCTCAGCCAGTTTCCCTCAATCACATCTGTCATAACCATAGTACTTTGTCGAAACCAGAAAGCTGACTTTGCTACAATAGCAAAAGGGGCACAGATCTTCCTTGAATGTCATCATTTTTAACATCTGTCTCTCTCGGGGCGCCTGAGTGGCTCAGTCGTTAAGCATCTGCCTTCGGCTGAGGGCGCGATCCCGGAGTTCTGGGATTGAGTCCCACATCGGGCTCTTCTGCTGGGAGCCTGCTTCTTCCTCTCCCACTCCCCCTGTTTGTGTTCCCTCTCTCGCTGGCTGTCTCTCTCTCTGTCAAAATAAAATCTTAAAAGGAAAAAAAAAAGAAAAAACAACAACAAACAAACAAACAAACAAAAAACATCTGTCTCTGACGCTCCCATCACCACCATCTGGACACAAAGCCGTTTCATCACCGGGAAGAAAAGCGTCCTGTGCTATCCCTTAGGGACCACACCCTTCCCCCATCCTCAAGCCCTGACAATCACTGGTCTGTTCTCTGTCACTAGAATTCTGCGACTTAGAGAATGTTATATAAACGGGATCATACAGTATGCACGCTCTGTAACTGGGCTTTTCCCCACACATCTTGACGCCCTGGAAAGCCATCCAGGTTGTTAACAAGTACCAATTGTTTGTTCCTTTCATGAGCACTTACAAAAATACTTTGTGTCTATCTAACCACTTACCTCCACAGAAGCCTGAAGGTTGTAGTTTCTGTTAATAGTCCTATTTGCAGATGGAGAAACTGAGGGCAGAGAAGCGAAGTCACTTGTCTAAGGGCACATAGCACGTAAGCGGTAGAGCTGAGATTTGAACCCAGGCAGCCTGACTCCAGTGACACTCATAGGAACAAAACAAAACACCCCCCCACACACTTAGTACTAATGAAACTTGATACCTTCTTTGCTTTTTTAATATAATCAAAGACCCCCTAACCCCACTTACGGATGTATATTCAAAAGAATTGAGAGCAGGACCTGGAAAAGATATTTGCACGTTCCTGTTTGTAGCGGCATTATGGACAACAGCCAGAAGGTGAAAACAACCATTGATGGATGAACAGATAAACAAAATGGGATGGAGCCATAAAATGGAATATTATTCAGCTTTAAAAAAGGATATCCTCTTGGGGCGCCTGGATGGCTCAGTCTTTAAGCATCTGCCTTTGGCTCAGGGCGTGATTCCAGAGTCCTGGGATCAAGCCCCGTATCAGGCTCCTCCGCTGGGAGCCTGCTTCTTCCTCTCCCGTTCCCCTTGCATGTGTTCCTTCTCTCGCTGGCTGTCTCTCTCTGTGAAATAAATAAATAAAATCTTAAAAAAAAAAAGGATATCCTCTCATACACTACAACACAGATGAACCTTAAGGACATGATGTGAAGTGAGATAAGCCAGTCACAAAAAGACAAGTATTGTGTGATACTTCTTAATACAAGGTATCCAAAATAGTTAAATTCAAACAAACAAAATAGAACAGTGGTTTTTGGGCGGCGGGGAAGGAGAGGGACAGTGGGGATTTAAAATGTATAATGGGTACAGAATTTCAGTTTTGCAAGATGAAAAAGTTCTGGAGACGATGTGAATGTGCAAAAATGTGAATGGACGTAACACTATTGAACTCTACTCTTAAAAATGGATAAGATGGAAAAAAACAGATAAGAGGGTAAATTTCATGGTCTGTATTCTTAAATTAAATTAATTAAATTAAAAATAATTAAAATTAAAAGTTAATTTAATTTAAAATAATTAAAAATAAAATGTTAAAAAAGACTCCCCTGATGCTTGAGTTGGTTGCAAAGTTTGTGACATACCATTTAGTCAACTGCATAAGTTATAAAACAATGACTAAGTGTGAAAATTAGTAATGACTCTCTTAATTGTTATCATTGGAGGTAAATGATACAGTCCCGGCTTATTTCCTAAGGTACATTGGTTTAAAAAGCTATTAAAACTCACCACAGACTCCTAATTGTGGAGACGAACAGTTTCACTCTTCTGTGTCCACTGCCCTGGAGAAGTGTTTGGTTGAGCGATTTCCTGACAATTTTTTCTTGAAACTCAAGCCCAAACACTAAGCTTTGTTGGGTATTATGTTCAATTATCCTTGAAACAGGGGCGCCTGGGTGGCTCAGCATTAAGCATCTGCCTTCAGCTCAGATCATGATCCCAGGGTCCTGGGATGGAGCCCCGCATCGGGCTCCCTGCTCAGCGGGAAGCCTGCTTCTCCCTCTCCTGCTCCCCCTGCTTGTGTTCCCTCTCCCACAATTGTCTCTCTCTGTCCAATAAATAAATAAAAATCTTAAAAAAAATTATCCTTGAAACAACCCCCTTGAGATTGTACTGTTCTTCTTGCCATTTCACACACGTCCGATACATGGCAGAGCTAAGGTTAGGACCCCGCGCTTTGGCTCTTGTCGGCTGTGTGCTTACCGTTCTGCTACCTTGCCTCACAGTGGGCGGGGGGGGAATGTCAACATTGGTTTTCTCTGGCTGGTGAGATCACGGGGCTTCTCTGGCTGGTGAGATCACGGGGTTTTATTTCCTTCATTCGTACATCTCAGTGTTCCTCAGAGTAACGGGTCAGTCTCTTCCACTCACATAATCCGCACACACGGAGACACACAGCTCTCAGGGCCAAGATCAGAAGGAACCCACTTCTTGCTTCTGTACCATTTCCAGAGGTCTCTGGGATGGCACCTGAACTGAATGTTCTCTTTCCTTTTGCTCCCAACAAAAGAGAACGTGATAAGCTCCAAAAGGTCTTATCCAGCCTAAGCAGCAAGGAAAGAAAACCTAAAGCCATGTGCTTACGTGCACAATGGCACGTAGTGAGAACACGTAGGAAAAAAAAAGGGGCACAAGTGCCTTTGAGAACACAGAACACTAGTGTGGGCGTTCTCCTTTGTGGAAAAGATGAAGTAAACAGTTAAAAAATATAGTCCGGAGCATCTGGCTGGCTCAGTCGGCCGAGCATGCCACTCTCGATCTCAGGGTCGTGAATTCAAGCCCCACGTTGGGAGCAGAGTTTACTTAATTAAAAAAATTTAAAAAATATATATTCCAATTAGCTATGAAGGTTCGAAGAAAAACAGCAGCAGCAGCACAACAACGACAATAATTTTGCCTGGCGGGACAAGTTCCTGGTTAAGCTGAGTGTATTCCTTTTTTTTTTTCTTTTTTTAAGATTTTATTTATTTATTTGACAGAGAGAGACAGCCAGCGAGAGAGGGAACACAAGTAGGGGGAGTGGGAGAGGAAGAAGCAGGCTCAGCAGAGAAGCCTGATGTGGGGCTCGATCCCAGAACGCTGGGATCACGCCCTGAGCTGAAGGCAGACGCTTCACGACTGCGCAGCCCAGGATCCCCAAGCTGAGTGTATTCCTATGCAAGAGCTTGTCCTTGCAGATTAACTCCTGGATGGTTTACTTACTTGAGCCTCCGTGGTGACCAAAGGTTTCTTATGATCATCTACAAAATGGGAATCTTTAGAGAAGATGATGTTATGTCAACTTCGTTGACGTGTTTGTTCTAGATAAATTAGAGCTGTTAGAGTGACTGTTTTAGAATATTTTGTGTTTTCTGAAAGTTAAGAGCTATGTTTTCAGGGGCGCCTGGGTGGCACAGCGGTTAAGCGTCTGCCTTCGGCTCAGGGCGTGATCCCAGCATTATGGGATCGAGTCCCACATCGGGCTCCTCCGCTGGGAGCCTGCTTCTTCCTCTCCCACTCCCCCTGCTTGTGTTCCCTCTCTCTCTGGCTGTCTCTATCTCTGTCGAATAAATAAATAAAATCTTAAAAAAAAAAAAGAGCTATGTTTTCAAGTAGTAAGCAAGCGAGGAGAGGCTCAAAATCGTCAACAGTTCGAGAAACCCAAGTTTAATATGCAGCGTATTATTTTATACCGATTAGATTGCAGGGGAAGCTGGGTCACGTTAAGAAGCAGCAGTAACCGGAACTCCAGGAATCCTTGGGGTCTGATCATGGAATGTGGAGGACAAACCGCTCAAGAGAGTGACCATATGCCCACACTAACACCCAGCAGATCCTCTCCTGGGATTAGACACTGTCTCAGTCGCCTCTTGCTACGTAGCAATTCACCCCAAATTTATCAGCTTAACACAACAAACCTAAAAAAAAAAAAAGTTTCACACAATTTCTGAGGATCAGGAATCTAAGAGCAGCTACCTGGATGGTTCTAGCCCAGAGTCTCTCACTAGATTGTAGTCAAGATGTCAACCAGGGCTGCGGTCACCTGAAGGTTCCAGTGGTGCTGGACGGTCTACTTCCTGGACGGGTCACTCCAGTGGCTGTTGGCTGGAGGCCTCGGTTCTTCACCATGCAGGCCGTGGAGTGTCCTCACAACATGGCAGTTAGCTTCCCCCAGAGCAAGTGAGCTGGGAGGGAGGCGAAGAGAGGGTGAGAGAGACAGAGAGGGAAGGAGGGCAGGAGGGGAAGAGAAGGTGAGAGAGAGAGGGAGGGAGGGAGGGAGGAGGGAGAGAGGCAGTGCCTTTTATAACCTACGAAAACACGCCATCACTTCTGCCACATTCTGTTCATGAGAAGTGAGTCAGTAAGTCCAACCTACACTCAAAGAGAGTGGAATTGAGTTCCAACTTTTGAAGAGAGGAGTGTAGAGAAGTTGTGGATATATTTTGAATCTCCACAGATCCCAAAGAAATTCTCACATGGATTCTAAGGGGACACACACAAAGCACTGTTCATGGAAGTGAGGAGCTGGAGGCAGCCTCTGTACCCATCCCTGGGGTAGCGGCTGATAGGGTGTGGTGGGTGCACCCCCCGCCCCCCGCAGGGACTGTGCGCCAGTTAGAAACAGGAGAGTGGGTGTGTATCTCAATCATGGATGGTTCCTGGGTGACTCAGTTGGTTAAGCGGCTGCCTTCGGCTCAGGTCATAATCCCGGGGTCCTGGGATCGAGCCCCGCATCGGGCTCCCTGCTCAGTGGGGAGCCTGCTTCTCCCTCTCCCGCTCCCCCTGCTTGTGCTCTCTCTGTCTCTCAAAAAAATAAATAAAATCTTAAAACAAAACAAAACATATGCACAAGAGGCACCAGGCTGGCCCAGTCGGTGGAGCGTGTGACTCCTGATCTTGGGGTTGTGAGTTTGAGTCCCACAGTGGGTGTAGAGATTACTTAAATAAAAAAATCTTAAAAAAAAAAAGCATATGCACAACCCAAAAATCCTTACACATTTTGTAAATGTGTAATAAATAGAATTTGGCTGGTATCTGTTCCCTGTTCTTGGGAAGTAAGCTCTAAACCTTTGGAGGGACAGAAGTGTCTTTGTTCTATATGGCAGGCCTCCAGGGCCACACTAGAAAGACCAATCGTGTGATTAGAAGGTTGGGGTTTTGGGCCACTTGATATCAGCCTAGGGAAGAAAGAAGACTGGACTGAGTTCAATGGCATGGCCAATGATTCGATCAACCATGTATCTGTTATGAAACCCCAATAAAAACTCTGGACTCCAAAACTCTGATGACCTCCCTGATTGTCCCCACACACTGATGTACTGGAAGGGTGACGAGTCCTGAGGACAGACACAGAGATGTTTGGGACCTTCCTAGACCTTACTCAGTGCAACCTTTCATTCGGTCTGATTTGTATTCCTTATAATAGAACTGTAATCATAGCACTTTCCTGAGTTCGGTGAGTAGGTCTAACAAAATATTGAACCTCGAGGTGTAGCGGGAACCCCCAAATCTGTAGCCAGCTGGCCCCTTGATCATGCCTATATAATGTAGCCCAATAAAAATTCTGGATGCCAAAGCTTGAGCGAGTATCTCTGGTTGGCAACACTCTTTGGAAACTGTCACACTCCAATGCTGGAAAGCCAACGCATCCTTGAGGATGAGGAAAACCTCACATTTGGAACAATCCCCCTCTTCACTCTATGCATATCTTCTAATTTCTGTCTTTTCACTATAATAAAACTACACTTGTAAGCATGGTCCTTTCCTGAGTTCTGTGGCTGTGATTTGTTAAACTTGAGGGCGTCTGTGGGGACTCCAAATTTGTAGCTAGCTGGGTTCAAGGGGGGTGACCCTGTGCACCCCCAAAATTGCAGCTGGTGTTTGAAATAAGGGCAATCTTGTGAAGAACTGTGCCCTCAGATTCAGTTCGGCCCACTCACGGAATGAAGAAACACGAAAAACCCAAAGATATGAATGAAACATGAGAGGATGCTTACCTGCGGGAAAGCGCATAAGACGGGGAGTTGGGGGGAAGGAGAGTCTTGGGCATAAACGTAAGCATTACCAAAAACCTCAGTAATCAAGAATAAATACTATGTTAGTGCCATGTTTCAGAAACTCAAAATTAACGCAACAATCTATGATGAACTAAACACCAAGATTTGAAATAAAGACAGCATCCAGCAGGACCGGGATTAGGGCAAGGCATGTGAATCACGCCAGGCAGAGTCGGATCCCTGTGTGGACTTGTTTGTGACCATTTTGACTTTTTAAAATATTGTTTGTCTTGATTTCTGAGGTTTCTGCTACTCGTTAAATGTTGCTCCCGAGGCGAAATACCTCATTTGCCTCTAGTTTTGGCCCAGAGGAGGAAGGGACTAAGAACAGGGGAAGGGGGGAAAATGGATTGAAAAATTAGATAATAAGATAATATAAGAAAACTAGAAAGAGGCCTTGATAATGATGTGTCAGCAAAGATGTCACACAACCTCTTTTATCTTTGGTCTAAATTAAAAGCAAATAATAAACCATATTTGATAGAGTTGATAGAAAGAGTTCGCTCTACAATCCAAGAGAATGTAACCCACTTGATTCACTCAATCAATGTGTGTGGCTAGGAGGTGTTCATTATCATTTTTGCAAATTTTTTCTTTCTCCTTCTCCCCCTCCCTCTCCTCCTCTTTCTCCTCCTCCTTCCCCTTCTTCTTCTTTGCAAGTGAAACAAAAAGCGATTATAGAAAATTTATTAAAAAAAAAAAAAAGCAAACACTCTCTTTTTAAGTTCCCCAAGGGGTTCCTCTAACTCAGGCCTCCTCGGGGCTGGAAAGTGGGACACGAACAGGGGCCAGACCATGTCATCCTCTGAAGGTTCTTGGTGACAAGTTTGGGCTTTGTCCTTAAAGTAGTGGGAAGCCCTCACTGGTGTTTAAGCAGAAAAGGGACTTCAGCCAAGTCCTCCCCTGGTCCCCACGAGTCGATCTAGTCCTGTCCATCCATCCATCCATCCATCCATCCATCCATCCATCCATCCATCATCCATCTACACCACCTCAGAATCCTCCTGTCGCCTGAAGGGACACACTTTTCGCTTTCCACACAAAATGCTGGCCCAGACAGTCCCAAGTGTAGGAAGCTTATGGGTGGTAGGTTTGCCACAAAGGGTCATTTTCCAAGTAAGGACTTCAGCCTTGAACTTTCGGCATGCTGGCTCCTGAAAGCCCCTCCAGGTCTCCCTTCCCCCTTCTGGCTACACTGCTTGCTCCTCTTTCCTCTTCCTTGACACACCTCTCCTCCTCCACCTTTACCTCCTAGACACCCACCCAGGGACCCTCAGTTCTTCTCACTACTAAGCCGAGTGATCCGGCTTCTTCCAACTCCACCACCAAACTCCATCACAAGCCCTACTCAGCCTGATAGTCCCTGCCCCCGACCTGCAGAACAGAAGGCACCTCCGTCCCTGTAAACAGCGCTAACCCTCCTCTGCTTTCTGTGGGGGAACAGACAAGGGGCAGAGCAGGGCAAAGTAAATGCAGAGACCAGTGCAGGGAAGTGGAGAGAGTGTTGGCAACAGTCCAGTGTACCTACGTCAGCCGTCAGCCGTATATCCTGGAGCGTCCCCTGTCACCCTCACGACTCCCTCCCTCCCTTGCTGCTTCTGGTCTGTGGTCTCAGTTACCTCCTAGAGAAGCCTCTCCTGACCAGCCAGTCGGAAATAACATCCCTGCCCCCACCACCAGCACCCTCTATCCTCTTACCCAGCTTGCTTTATTCACCCTCATAGTATTTTATGTCCCCAATATTACGTACTTATCTGTGGTTGTCTTTCTCCTCCTTCAGGAAAAAACAGCTACAAAAAACAGACTTTCTCTGACTTATTCAGTGCTATGATCTGGAAACCTACAACAGTGCTCAGAACAGAGTAGGTGCTCAGTGTTTGTTGAAGGAATGAATGAATGTCCAGGGGAGAAAGGAGAGCAGCTCCAGGTAAGGTGGTGGCAATTAAGATGGAGAAGAAATCAGCTACTGCGATTCAACTAGACGCATGTCTGGCGTCCCCTCAACACTTGTATTATGAACATTTTCAAACACATAGCAAAGTCAGAAGAGATTTGCAGCATACCCATATACCTCATACTTACATTCCACCATTCACAATTTGCTATATTTGCTTTATCACATGTCTGTTGATCTTCCATCCATCCATCCATCCATCCATCCATCCATCCATCTGTCCATCCATCCATCCATCCATCCGTCCATCCGTCCATCCGTCCATCCATCCATTCATCTATCCATCCATCCTTTTGTCCATCCATTCATCCATCCATCCATCCGTCTGTCCATCCGCCCATCCATCCGTCCATCCATCCATCCATCCATCCATCCATCCATCCATCCCTCCATCCATCCATCCATCCATCCATCCATCCATCCATCCATCCATCCATCCATCCATCCGTCCGTCCGTCCATCCATCCATCCATCCATCCGTCCGTCCATCCGTCCGTCCATCCATCCATCCGTCCATCCATCCATCCGTCCATCCATCCATCCATTCATCTATCCATCCATCCTTCTGTCCATCCATCCATCCATCCATCCATCCATCCATCCATCCATCTGCCCATCCATCTATCCATCTTATTTTTGATGCATTTCATAGTAGGTCACAGACATCAGACACTTCATCCTAAACTCTCAAACACATGTGTCATGTACTACAACTCAATATTTCTTTTCTAAGGTAAAATTCACATACACTGAAATGCACAAAATGTAAGCGGTACTTTTCAGTGAGTTTTGACCAACACACACACACACACACACACACACACACACACACACACACACCAAACCCCTCACTGAGCGCAGAACATCCACTATCACTGAGCAAGTTTCTTCATATCAGTTCTGTCCATCCTCCACCCCAAGTGGCAAGCAGGGTTCTGATTTCTCTCCACCATAGAGTAGCTTTGCTTGTTCTGGAATTTCCCATAAATGGAGGTGTAAGTGTGTACTCTTTGTGTAAGACTCCTTTCATCTTGCATTCCCTCATATAGCAGCAATTCGTTCCTAGTGATTGCTGGGGCATATCCCACTGTTTGAGTACGCCACGGTTTATCCTTTCTCCTGTTGATGGTGTGACACCTGGACTGCTTCCAGTTTGGGGCTATTACAAATAAAGCCGCTGGGAACATTTGTGTAAAAGTCTTTGTGTGGGCACATGCTTTCTTTTCTCCTGGAGGGGTACCTACCAGGGGGTCTGGTAGGCACAGGGTAGATCATGTATTGTAAGAAGCCGCCTGAGCTTTCTCCAAAGTGCTTATACCATTTTACACCACCACCAACAACTTGTGGAAGTTCAGGTTGCTCTACGTCTCATCCGCTACATTCAGGAGTTCAGGGTGGGGGGGATTTAAAAAATTGTTTTATCCGGGGCGCCTGGGTGGCGCAGTCATAAGTGTCTGCCTTTGGTTCAGGGCATGATCCCGGCGTTCTGGGATCGAGCCCCACATCAGGCTCCTCTGCTAGGAGCCTGCGTCTTCCTCTCCCACTCCCCCTGCTGTGTTCCCTCTCTCACTGGCTGACTCAATGTCAAATAAATAAATAAAATCTTTTTAAAAAATTGTTTTATCCAATCTGATGGGTGTGTACAAGTGTCTCATTGCAGTTTGAAGTTGCATGTCTCTTGTGACCAAAGACGTTGAGCATCTTTTCATGTGCTCGTTGGCCGTTTGTATATCTTCGGTTATAAAGTAGTAGATCTGTGTTTAATTTCTTCCTCTCAAGAAAAGGGTTCTTGAGATATTCTAATACCTTTATCCGACTTACACAGAAGATCAACCTTCCCATGTGTTGTAGTTTCCTAGGGCTGCTGTGACAATGTTCCCCAGACCGTGGGGCTTAAAATAGCAGAAATGTATTCTCTTACAGTTCTGGAGACCAGAAGTCCAAGATCAAGGGGTTGGCAGAGCCGTGCTCCCTCTGGGACTCTGGGTAGGGTCTTTCCTCGCCTCTTCCAGCTTCTGACAATGGCTGTCAGTCCTTGGTATTCCTTGGCTTGCAGCTGCATCACCCCAATCTCTGCCTCTGTCTTCACATGACCTTCTCCCCTGTGCGTAGGTCTTCACGTCGTCTTCCCTCTTCTTATAAAGACACTGGTCACATTGTTTTAAGAGTCCACCCTACTCCAGTATGACCTCATGTTAACTAATTACATCGGCAATGACCCTATTTCCCAAATAAGGTTACACTCCGAAGTCCCAGAGATCAGAACCTCAGCATACCTTTTTGGGGGGCACAATTTAACCCAGAACACTATGGATTCAGTAGTCTGCCCTCTGATTTATGCCCAGGATCCACCTCGGAAACGGAGGTGCCTTCTGAAAGCAGTAGAACGTTTCTTTCAGCCCCAACTCTGCAGCAGGCACTATGCGTGAGGTGCACTTGTGACCTCAGTGTGACAGGTGAGAAGTGTGACCTGTCCATGGCTCAGACAGATCCAGTCATTTGCCCAAAGTTCCAAAATTAAGCTGCCTGGGAACAGGCACCCAGGGTTGTGGGACTCCAGGGCCACAGCTTTCCAGGATCGGGTGTTCAACAGGCCTCAAGGTGGCGCCCTAGAGCAAGTGGTGGATTCTCCCACCTCGGGTTTAAAATTCCTTCTTCCTGGGTGCTTAGGGGCGCACCTCAAACTCAAAAGTGCACATGAATCACCAGCGGATCTTGTTAAGATGCAACTCCTGATTCGGTTGGTCCGGGGGTGGGGTGGGAGCAAGAATTTACACTTTCTAACAAGCACAATGGCTCTCTCTGCACCTGTCCGGGCTGCTCAAGGAACTCCAGGACAAGAGTAATAAGCGTCCTAATAATCACAGAAGCTACTATTTTTACAGGCCCATTCTGTGCCAGGCTCTTTGCCCTTGGTTTTACGTGCATTCTCCCCTTTAATGCTCAGAATTGGAAACACACACAGATTTGAACCCAGCCTGTCTGTTCTTTAGTACAGGAGGGACATTCTCTGGGGTGGGGTTGGGGGGATGGACCTCAGACCAGGGCCTGAGGGAAGGGAGCTGGGGGCTCTAGAGGTCTAGCTGCAAAGCCCAGGCGTGGGTTGGGGGCACTTAGGCATCTGGAAGTTGGGGGAGAGTGAGATTGAGGGTCAATAAGGAAACTTGGGATTTCCCAACTGTTCCCTTAAAACTGCCAGGGCGGGAATCTTCCTTCCTTTCTGTCTGTCTGTCTGTCCCTCTCTTCCTGTCTGTCTTACTGAGTCCCTCTCTCCATCTCCCTTAGGTCTTCCTTCAGAACCTTTCTCTATGGTTCTCTCTTACTCTCCCTCTTTCTAAAGCTCCCCAAACCTCCCTCTGTTTCCGAGTCTCTGTACATCTGAACTTATCTTTAAATCTCTTTTGCTCTCTTTCTGTAAAGTTCAGTCTCTCCTCTTCCCCTTCCCCACCCACTCCTTTCTTCCCTCTCCTCAGCCCCTCCCTCTCTCACCACTGCCATAGTCAAGGCTCCCCGGCTTTGGCCCAGTGCCCCTGTGTTTGCTTCTGTTGGCTGGAGCGCAGTATGGTTTCGGGCACAGGCTCAGGCCTCCTACTCCCTTGGTTCATATCCCGGCTCCCACATGTACCAGCTGCAGAAATTGAGCCAAATTCCCCCAACCTGGCAGCCCCTCAGCTTCCTGATTTGTTGAGGGCCTCCCTCCTGAGGTTGCTGTCATAACTGGGAGAGATGAGACATGCAATGAATGCAGTGAGGTGTCAGGCACTCAATAAATGGTTGCTGTTGTCATCATTATCATTATTATGATTACTAATAAAAGGTAACCCACAGCCAGCCTCTTTGTAGCCAACAATTAGATGCTTATCTGGTGTGTGGAATGCATGGGGAAGAGCCTCCCACTGACAAAACTGGGGCCACTCCCTGACCTCGGTTTTTCGCCAGGATCAACCACCCCAAGAGCGAGGGCACCGGGTGGAGGACACACCAACTTTCCAAGACACACCTGATGACAGTTTGGGACAGAGTCACAGCCTCTCTGAGGTCCTGAGCCAATTCTGTGCATTGCAGGGGAGCATGGAATCAAGCAAGAATCAGTCATAGTTGGGTTAGATTAAATGTCTGATTTAACAATTCAGGGATAGAGAATAATATCAGAAGGTGGCCACAGTGAGCTGGGACACACAAAACAGACACGGCTTTCCTACCCCCGCAGAGCGGCTCAGCCTCTAGACACTGTCTATACAAGGTGTGGCTTGACAATTTAACAAGCTTATTTTTTACTCCCTTTAGACCTTAGGTGCAGAGGTTCAATGTCAAATGCATCATTATCATCACCAGTTTGTACAAAATCTTCCTTTTCTCCCTCCCCACTCCTTTCCTCCCTCTGTCCCTCCCTTCCTTCCTTTCTTCCTTCTCTTCCCTCTCCCCACCCTCCTTCAGTCTTACAAAATGCATTGTGTGGTTCTTACAGCCTGTAATTTTAATTTATGTAATTGGGGTTGGATTATATATCTCATTCTATTCTAATTCACTTTTCAAACAGCACTGTTTTGAAGACCCAACCAGTGTTCCCAAGAGAAGGACCCAAGCTGTGTTCACACATCTGCCCCATTGCATTGAACTCCATGATGGGCATCCACATATTTAGTCAACAGTCCCCCTAAGGATGGACACATGGTGGCTGCCAACTCCCAGCTACCACAAAGAACACTGCAAGGCACATCCCTGTACGTGTCCCCTTGTGCGTGTGGAAGAATTTCTTTGGGATATGTACCCAGGAGAGAAATTGGGTGTATATGTATTTAATTTAATGAAATAGTGCCAAATCATTCCTCAGAACTGGAGGCCCCACACTAACCCCAGTAGTACTTGAACATTCAGGGATGCCAGTACCTCCCTGACAGCACTAGACATTACCCATCCTCATTTTCTTCAGCCTAATTAGTGTAAAGTGGTATCTCACTGTTGTTGAAATTTACGTTTCTCTGACAATGAACCGAGTTTGAACATCCCCTCATATGCATGTCAGTTTTTGGATTCTGCTTCTGCAAATTGCTTGTTCATACCCTTTACCCATTTTCCTGTAAGGGTACCCATCCTTTTTCTTATTAATTTGCAGGTGCTTCCTCCATATTATAGGTCTAAGTCCTTTGTACATTATGAATATTACAAATAACTTCTCCTATGCTGATAAATGTCTTAACGATCCATTTTACTCTCCTTTTAATTTTGACAATCAAACTAATGAATGTTCTGTTCTATGATCTGTGCTTTTGAAGTCTTAAGAAGTTGTTCTCTGTCTTGGAGATTTGAAGATAATCTCTTTGGTTTTCTTCTGTTGGCTTCATAAGTGTATCTTTCGCATCTGGAGTCCACCTTTGTGTATGGTGTTAGATAGAAATCTAGGTATATTTTTGTCCACACAGGGAGTCAGTTTTCCTGACACCATTTACTAAGTTTACCGTCTTCCTCCCATTAATTTGGGTTGCTATTATACCATATTTTATAACTCCCCATATATTAAATAATATTATATTGAGTTCTGAACTCGCTCTTCTGTCTCACTGAGCCATTCATCTGTTCTTGCGCTAATACTACACTTTTAAAAAATACATTATTTTGTGTTGCAGCCTGTCTTAATATCTGGTGGGGCGAGAAGCTTATTTCTTGCATCACCACCGGCCTGTTCTCCTCACCACTTACATCAGCATGCAGGAAATACACTGGTCCTCTCCACCCTTACCAGGAGCCATTTGCCGACATCTGTTTCCTCCTGGTTCTCGAGCCAGCCTTCATACTGAAAAAAGCACATCTTCATCCAAGAAGAGAAAGCCAAACCTGCCCAGTAAAATCTGCACAATGTTTTAGCTCGGTTGTCGTTCCTAGAAACTTCATTTCTCCGTATCAGCATCCCTAAAACCAACTAGAGTAGCCCAGATGCTGGAGGTTTTGTTGTGTTTCATGCCCGGATGTTCGGAGTGTGTGCCCGGAGCAGGGACTTCAGCAAGTCACCAAGCGTGTGGGCTTCTTTTTGCTTCTTGCAGACCCATCCTTATCCTGTGGCTTTTATCCTTATAGTGCAAAGCGGCTGGTTCACTTCCAGGCACCCCCATTCCAGGTGGGAAGAGAGGAAGGTCCAAACACAACGCCCACCCTTTTATCGGCAAAACAGAAACTTCCCAGGGAAACCCAGCCACTAGGTTTCAGCTTACATCTTATGGTTAGAGCTGGATCACATGGCCACCCACAAGGAGGGTGAACATCTTTATCCAGGTTACGTGCCACCCTGAGCAATAGTTGGGTTTGTGTGGTAATCAACAACTACATCTCAATTTTGCCCAGGCTGCCCTGTGCTGAGTCAGACAAGATCACAACACGTCAACACATCTATCTCTGCCCCTGGCCCACACACCTCCCTTCTGATCTCCTGCTCACCCTTGAGCCTAAACCTGACCCAGGATACTTCCAGGCTCTGACAACAGGAGGAAGAAGCATGGGGATTGGGGGGATTGGGGGAAGGGCAGTGTCAAGCACACTGCTTCTCCTAAATTTTCACCATAGCTCTGGGAGATATTAGATCGGCATATTGCCTTTAAAACTGTTGAAGAAACTAGAAATTCCCAAATGCCCATTTTTGGTAAAAATGGGTAAATAAATTGGAGTACATTACACAAAAGTATACAGTGCAGTAATGAGAAGGGGACGTTTACAACTACAGACAAAAATCTGGAGGAAGTACACAAACAAAAGACTGAGCAAAGCAAGTCAAACACAAGGTAATGCACCATGTGATTTTATTTATACACGTTTATTATGTTTCCATAAATCTATATAAATAAATTTACATTTATTCATACGGAGTTTATAAGTGGGCAAAACCAAAGGATGGTGATAAAAGTCTGGAAAGTCACTACACTTGGCAGGGGGCAGTGGTGACTGTAGGGGGTCCCCCTAGAAGATCTTCTGGGGAGCTTGTCATATCCTGCTGCCCCATTTGGGTGCTGGTTACAAGAGTGTCTTCTGCTTAGTGAAAATTCATTGAGTTTATAATACTTAGGATAAGGGCACATTTCTGTTTGTACATTATTCTTCACAGAAAAGTTAATTTAAAATGTTGCTAAAAGGATGCCTATCACAGACACCCTTGGCTGTTCACCCACCACCCATTTTTCTCCTCTTCTTCCATAAGAGAATCTTCATTTTATTCAGGGAGCAGCCCCTTTCCTCAAGCCAACACTACTCAGGGGACTTTCTGATCTTAGTCTCGGAAAATGAACTCTGATTGGTGCAAATCAGCCATGTTAATCCATTTCCCCTGGCCCGTGATTGGTTTAGGAAAGGACATGTGACCCAAATTCTGACCAATAAGAATGAAGGGAATTCTGCCGGGGCCATTTCTGGAAAAGTGTCATCTTTGTCTAAAAGATACTCACTACAGTCGTTGATCTCAAGGATGATGAACCCACACGAAGGAGAACCAAGAGAAGCAAAGAGAAGTGGAACTGGAGACCTGACATCCCTTGCCTGGGCCTGTCCTTACCTATATTTCTTGGTATGCATTTAAGACAGTATGAATTTTCTCTTGTTGCCAAAAGCAGACCGACTAAGCATCATTTTGGAAAATATATTCAAGATTGCCCCTTAGCTAGCATTCTGCTCTATTCTAGACGTTCCCCCTACTATTCTGACTTTGAACCATCTCTGTCACCTGCCATCATGTCAGTATTATTTGCCCCTGTTTTGCACCACACCACGCATCTTGTACTTGCTTACAGAGAGTGGTTGAAGCTGGGCTAAGTCCACGTCTGTCACAGCACACTGGATATTAATCTTAGATTGGTGACTACTAAGAATAAGAGATGAATCATTGGCAAGGTCAATGGCCCCAACCCCAGCACCCCAATCTTTGTAGAATGTCCCCCCAAATTGTTGTGAGGAGTTGTAAATGCCTGAGCACAAGGGAGATAATTATGATGAGTATCATTATATCAATATAATTAGTATCTTCTTCCTTCACACCATTGACTGTCTACTCAACAGCCGGTTCTCACCCCCCTTCCTTCTGGACAGAGACTGCACCTCACAATAGAGACTGAAAAAGCCAGAAAAACAATTTTTTCCAACTTCTCTTGCAGCAATGGGCATTAGGACTCTCTCCCATTGAGACCCAAAGAGAAGTCTGCAGAGGCGGGTGTGTGTGTGGTGTGTGTGTGTGTGTGTGTGTGTGAAAGAGAGAGAGAGAGGGAGATGGGAGTTGGGGGGGGAATTCTAGAGAAGAGCTATGTCTCCTTGTGAAGAGAGCTCTGCTAGGAGAAGCTGTCATTCCTGCCTTTTGTCATGGTTGTGTGAGGCTGTGATGGCTGGAACTGTGGCAGCCATTTTATATCCAAGAGGTTAGAAGCCTGAAGAAAAAAATCGGACATATTTTCTTCCCCTTGCTAAAATGTAAGCTAAAGTAAGGCAGAGATTTTAAAATCTGTTATGTTAATTACTCTATCCCAAGTGACTAGAATATTATCTGACTTAGTATATCTTCATAGAGTGCATGAATGATTGCAGAGGATGCTAGAGAAGAAAGATGGAAAGAACCTGGACCTCCAGTGACATCATTTAAGACATTACACTGACCATGTAACTATCCTCACTCTAAGTTTCTTGTTATGTGAAATACTAAACGTCCTCATTATGCAAGTCACTTTTAATTTGGTGTTTTGTTGCTGATAATATTCCCTAATGTAATTCCTTTTCTAGAATGTTCCATCTCTGGGGCATCTGGCTGGCTCAGTTAGTAGAGCATGCGACTCTTAATCTCAGGGTTGTCACTTCAAACCGCACCTTGGGCCTAGAGCTTACTTAAAAAGCAAATGTTCCATTTCCAAGATATTCTCTGGAGTGAATTTCTGTGTCCACTCCTGACCACCAGGAGTACATGATCTCAGGGGTTGAGTCCACATGTGAAGATCATTACATTGCAATCCTCCCATTTTATGGATGGAAAAACTGAGGTCCAGGAAGAGGATGAGTGTTTAAGAGGTACCTGAGTCCTGTTTCATTGACTCCCGTGCCACAGCCTTCTTAGGGCCACTGCCCTTCCCACTGCTGCTGGTGAAGGGGTGATGAGTGGGGGGAAGGATTCACAGTGTACTATGTGGCCCTGCCCTCCTTGGCCAAGCTGATTAGACCCAGAGTCAGCCCTTAACCCACAGGCAGCCAATCAGGACTGAAGAACTGCCAGGAATTGGAGCTAGTTATCGGGGGGGGGGTGCTGTTGTAGGCCACATGCCCCCCAAATCTGAGGAAGAAATAGAGGATGTCCCTTGGAGAAAATGAGAAGAGGGAGACATGAAAGAAAGATCACTGCAGGAAAGCAAGTGAGAGATCCCACAGGCAGCTAGCTGCTTCTGGGCTGACATCTGACTGCCCCAAGTCTTGGATATTCTTTTGATAACCGACCTCCCTTTTCTCCTCTGGCCAATAAGCAGCTCCGCTGTGTCCTCCGCCAACAGGCAAATGATCTTACACAGCAAGCAGATCATGTTGCCATCTGGCTTAAAAACCTCCAATGGCTTTCCAATCTCTTAGGGAAAACCAAGAGGTTCCAGGTACATAGGTCTTTTGGTTCCTGGAAAAGGCCCAGCCTTTCCCCATATCAGAGCCTTTGCCTTGTACTTCTGTCTGGAACACTGAGCCCCCAGAAGTTCACTGGGCTGGCCACTTGTCATTCTGTAGGTCTCAGCTCAAATGCCACCTCCTCCCAGAGGTCCTTGATGTTAGTTTCTGCTGAAACAAATTATCACACTTGGTGTCTTAAAATAACATCAATTTACCCTCTTATTGTTCTGGAGGAGGGAAGTCCCAAATGTTGCCACACCGGGCTAAAATAAAGACATGGACAGGAAGGGCTGAATTCCTTCCGGAGGCTCCGAGGGAGAATCCATTCCTGTGCCTTCTCCAGCTCCTGGAGACCACCTACATTCCTACGTTCATGGCCCCTTCCCTCACCTTCAGAACCGGCTCAGCGGCATCTTCCAATATCTCTCTCATTCTCACTGTCCCTCCCACAACTCCTTTTTTTTTTAAAAAATATTTTATTTATTTGAGAGAGAGACAGACAGACATAGCGACAGAGACCATGAGTGGGGAGAAGAGGGAGAAGCAGACTCCCCACTGAGCAGGGAGCGCAATACGGGGCTCGATCCCAGCACCCTGGGACCATGACCTGAGCTGAAGGCAGACGCTTCGGGGACTGAGCCACCCAGGCGCCCCACACCCCAACTCCTTCTTATAAGAACCCTTAAAATCCAGGATCATCTCTCCATCTCGAGATCCTTAATCACACCTGTGAAATCTCACTGCCGTATAAAGCCACATATTCCCAGGTTCCAGGGATTTGGCTGTGGACATCGTGGGGGCGCGGGTGAGGCATTATACAGCCCTCCCACACCCTCCCTGACCATCCAGTATAAATAGGCCCCAACAGTCCCCTTGCCTCCTGCTCTGTGCTCATTTTATTCATATCGTATGTAACCCATTCATCTGCCTCTTTACTGTCGGCCTTCCCCTAGGAGAACAGGAGCTCTGTGAGGCAGGAAATTGTTAAACTTCCTTTCACAAAATACTCACTCGATCAATATTTGTGAAGAAAATGCAAAGCAGCTTGCGTGGATCTCTGTTTCTTGCAAGTGAAAGACCCCCAAAGAGCACACGCGGCAGTGCAGAGGGGAGAAGTGACTTGTTCCTGGCTGCCTGGTCATTCAGGGGGTGGGGAACACCACATACACAGCCCGCTTCTCCTCAGATGCTTTATTTCTGGGACCAAATTTGGGTCAAAGCTGCAGAACAAGGGTAGCCTCTGGGGCTGTGGAAGGAAGCGTGGGGGAAACTGAGGGGCAGCCCACACCTTGGTTCTTCTGGGAAACTGCCTCTAGGACCTGACTGGAAAGACAGGGTCAGCCCAGGGCTGGGGAAGGGGGGGCCCTGATTCCAGGAGTCTTGGGGAGACGCTGGAGAGAGTGTCATGGTCCTTGCAGGAGTGAGGACGGCGGAGGGTGGGGCACACCAGAATGTGGGGTCCTGGGATGCCTCATGAGTTCGACTGGATGGTGTCCTTGATCCACTTAGTGAATTGGCAGAGGTTGGTGTAGACGCCGGGTCTGTTGGGCTGGGCGCAGGGAAAGTCTCCCCAGGACACGAGGCCCTGTAGGGAGCCATTGCAGACCACAGGCCCCCCGGAATCACCCTGTGGAGGAGAAAGGAGCTCAGAGAGGCAGAGATGTGGGGAGGGAGGGAGACACACAGGTGAAGAAGGGCCAGGGCGGCAGGAGTTCCGTTGGTCCTCTCCCCGCAATGCCACCTCTTCTGTGTGTCTCCCTCACTAGGTCTCTGTGTCCCTATTTGTCTTTCTCTCATCCAGCCTTTGAACACCGTATTTCTTCTGCTGACCACACCTGCCATGGCTTCCTTTCCCTTCCTCATTCTTCGCCCACCCTTGCCATCAATCCGTCTTGTGCCTAACACCTCACCTTTGCAGAGAGGCAGCTCTTGGCCCCTGAAGGGTGAGGCTTTCTCACCCTGGGCACGACTGACACTGGGTCTAGATCACTGTTTGCTGTGGCGGCCGTCCTGTGCATTGCAAGCCGTTCACCAACATCCTTGACCTCTATGCATTAGATGCCCGGCACCCCCTTCCTCCCCCAGGCACGGCCGGGACAACCCAAACTATCGCCAGGCACTGTCCTGTGTCCCCCGGGGGCGGGCAGGTTGAGGACTGCTTCCTTGGGGTGCCCGTCCTTATCTCCCCAAACTCCTGCAGCTACCCTTTTATAATAACACTCATCAGTCTTTACCGTCATTTCTTACGTATGTTTATGCAAGATACTAGTATCAGTTATAAAGAAATCCAGAGCCCGACTTCTTTCCCTGTTAGCAGTTTCAAGGCAAAAGAGCCTGCCTGCCCGCACCTCTAAATTTCAACCTTCTTGCCATTTGATTTTTCTCGTTATATTTTGTTTAATATCCTGGCAGAGTTTCCTTTGAGAGGCAGTTGGTTAACTGCCCCGAGCTTGGTTCCTCGTCTGTAAAATAGAGCTAATAATAATGACTAAGTGAGGGGCGCCTGGGTGGCTCAGTCGTTAAGCGTCTACCTTCGGCTCAGGGCGTGATCCCAGCGTTCTGGGATCGAGCCCCGCATCGGGCTCCTCCACTAAGAGCCTGCTTCTTCCTCTCCCACTCTCCCTGCTTGTGTCTCTCTCTGTCAAATAAATATATAAAATCTTTAAAAATAATAATAATGATGAAGTGAGTTAATGAGCTGATGGATGTGAACCACAGAAAGCAGGGTCCCGCGTTATTATTATTATAGTATTAGTGTTATTACTTTTTGCTCTGAGTGGCCACACCCTGACCACAGGCTGGTTTGAAAAGCTAACTGAGGTCTGCAAAATGAAAAACAAGGGCTAAGCCTGGCTCCCGAAAAGCTAAATGGTTTTAAATGCTGACATTTGAGGGGCACCTGCTGGTTCCGTTGGTGGACCGCCCTACTCTTGAACTCGAGGTCGAGTTTGAGCCCCATGTGGGGGGGAGGGTAGAGATTAATTAAAAATAAAAATCTTTTTGACAAATGCTGACATTTGAATGAGATGTGCTTTCTTCTGATAAAAATCCCTCCGCCCACACCTCTATCCGGATGTGTGTGTTTCCTTATTGCATGGGGACAGGGATGATGTCAGGAAGTTGCTATAATCCTCAGGTTTGTAAAATTTGGGGGGAGGGACCCTTTCCCAGCCATCAGAATGGGACAGGAGTGCTGTCTGAGGCCATAGCTTACTTAGCACTGAAGTGTTCGTCCTGCCAGCAGAGAGAGCCTTAGTTTACATCCTTCTAGAACGCTTGAGGGCCTGAATACAGGGAAGGATCCTGATCCCTGCAACAGTTTAATTTTAATTTCTGTCATCCTTAACAGATAGAGCTTCCATGAGGACATAGAGAAGCTCTGTATTGGGAATCAAGGAATATTTGTTGAACACTGGCCCCCACCCATCTCTCCAGGCTCAACTCTAACTGCATCCACTCCCCCCACTCAGTCCCCCAAACGTTCTGTTTTTTTCTGTCCATTGAGCCAGCCAAACTCCTCCCTGCCTCAGGGCCTTTGCACATGCTTTTCTTTCCTTTAACCTTTGCAAGGCTGGCTCCCTTGCATCATTCAGTCTTCAGTCCCTTTTGAATATTGCCCCTCGTCACTCACTATCATAAAACTATGTTTTATTTTCTGCATGCTTTTTATCATTCCCTGAAATTACCCCGTTTATGCATTTTCTTGACCATTAGGGCTTTAAAAAAATTATTTTTAAAGATTTTATTTATTTATTTGACAGAGAGAGACAGACAGTGAGAGAGGGAACACAAGCAGGGAGAGTGAGTGGGAGAGGAAGAAGCAGGCTCCCAGCAGAGGAGGCTGACGTGGGGCTCGATCCCAGGTTTCTGGGATCACGCCCTGAGCCGAAGGCAGACGCTTAACAACTGTGCCACCCAGGCGCCCCTAAAATTTTTTTTTATTTTTTATTTTATTTTAAGTAATCTCTACACCCAATGTGGGGCTTGAACTCACAACCCTGAGATCAAGAATGGCACGCTCTTCTGACTGAGCCAGCCAGGCGCCCTGACCATTGGGGTTTTTTACCTTTTTGCCCCTCCAGCCTTTCCAACAAGCTTGCAATCAAGCCTCTTTTTTAATATTCTCTTTTTTCAAATACTTGGCAAAGGTTTTTGTTTTCCTTCCTCAAGACAGTTTACTAGCATTTGTCAGAACACTTTTATACTATAGATTTTGTTGGAACAAGATATTTACCTGCCATCTGCTTGAAATTTGCTAAAATAAATAGACAACACTGTGATGTCTATTACATGAAGATTGCCCCCTTAGCTGTGATATCTGTATGCAGTGCACAACCTGCCCAACCATATAAAGCAGACTCGGTCTCTCCCTCTAGACCAGTGCTGTCTAATATGATAGCCAGTAGTCACACGGGGCTCTTGAGTGCTTGAAACATGGCTAGCCCAAATTGAGATATGCTGTCATGTGATGCACACTGGCTTTCACAGACTTACTATTAAAAAAAAAAAAAGAATGTAACATATCTCATTTATAATTGTTTTATATTAACTACATTTTGAAATCATGCTACTTGGAATACATGGGGTTAAATAGAACTTATTATTCAAATGGCTAACTTTACCTGCTTCTTTTTCACTTTTTAAAATGTAGCTACTGGAAAATTTAAAATGACATGTATGACTCACATTATAATTCTCCTGGCCAGGGCTGTGTTCCCAGCCCTTAGCAAGCTTTCAGCTTACACAGTTGGCACTTGGGGTGTATTCGCAGCATGAATGCCGAAGTCCTGAGTCTTACCTGGCAGGAATCTCTGCCCGCCTTGTCGCCGGCGCAGAACATAGTGGAATCTATCTGTCCTGGATAGGCTTTCCTGCACCTGCTGGTACTTAGCACGGTGATGTTCAAGCACTGGAGGACTTTGGGGAATTTAACTGTCAGAAACACACAGAGGGGGCCACCGTGAGCAACGGAGAAGGATGGGGAGGGGTAGTGCTCGGAGGCAGAGAAGGGGGAGAAGGCAGACACGGGTGGGCATCAAGAGGGACCCGGACGCTCACCATGCGGGCTGCTGGTAGTTCCCCAGCCAGAAACCAGGCATCTGGTCCCAGCCGTGGGACAGTGGGGGGAGATGTTGATGGGCTTAACGGCCTGGGTCTCACGGATTTTTCTGTTCAGTTTGATGAGCATGAGGTCATTGGAGTGGCCGGGATGGGAATAGCCAGGATGGGGGATGGATTTGATCCCCTTGAACAACTGCTGTCCAGCTTCATAAATGGGCGACAGGGAATGGTGGCCGAGACGAATTCTGTAAAATCTATAGAAGATGGTGCAGATTACCAGCCACCCCGACCCCTGTGCCCATATGCAGTGCCGAGCATACCCCAAATCCAGTCCCAACCCGGACTCCACCCCATCCCATCCCCAACCCGAATCCTTTCGCCACACAGAAACCACATCTGCATTCCCAGCCCTGATCTAACCACCCCAACCTGAAATCCAACCACCTCCAACCCCCCCATAACTTTCATCCCAACCCCATCCTCAATCCTACATCCATTTCTGCCCCCAGACCTAACCCATCCCCGTGGATCTCCACCCATCTCCAATTCTCCTGATGGCATCTCCGTTCCAGACCATCAGCATAGGCCTGCCCAGCCCCACAGCCAACCCATTCCCATCCCTGACCCTCGCCCTGATTCTTCACCCACCCCCAACCCATCAACACATGCATCCCCAACTCCAAATCCAGCCATCTCCAGTACCATTCGTAAAGCTAATCCCAACGCCATCTTCAACCCCACAGCTATTTCCAATCCTAACACCACCTTCATCTTGCCCTACCTCACCCCAAACTCGAAAGCCACTCTGAATCACATCTCCATTCCCAACCACTCGACATACACACTCCTCACCCCAAATCCACCGCATCTCTAACTCCCACCCCGCTACCACAACCTTCTCCCCAGTCTAACCCCACTCTCCACCCCAACTCCATCCTTGATCCCATCCCAACTGCACCCCTTTCTCATCCGCGCCCCACACTCACCTCCACGCCCCTGCACCCCGCCCCTGCCCTGTCCAGCCCTGCTCTTGGAGCCCCACTCACGGCTTCCAGCAGTGGGCCGCTGTGAGCAGCCACTGCGGGTTCACCAGCACGGCCCCGCAGTAGAGCTGGTTGGGCTGCAGCAACAGTGCCCCCTGCCACGGCTGGGCGTGCAGTTCGCAGTCGGTCCCATTCACGATGCGGCTGCTGCTGCCCTCCTCTGCCCTGGTGTCCTCCTCGGCCCCAGCTCCAGTGTCCCGGGTGCTTCCAGAGGGCCCAGGGTCGGAGGGGTTCTCACAGGAGGTAACATCATTTGCAAGAACAGGCTCTGGGGGCAGAAAACGGGCGGGGCTTGGGATCGGGGCGGAGCTTGGGCTCAGGGGGTGGGTCTTAGATCCAAGAGGTGGGACCCTCCAGAGGTCATCGGACCCCGTAAAGACTCTTATAACGAGGAGGGGTCGGGCCCAGGGCTTTAGGGGCGGAGTCTGGAGTCTAAGGGTAAGACCTGTGAAGAGGGGCAAGGCTTAGAGCTCAAGGAAAGAGTCCGGGATCAGGGGTTTACGGAACTCTGATGCACTTCAGGGTTCCTGGGAGGGGCTAGAGCTCAGTGGGCGGGGCCAAGGAAGGTAAAGTTGGACCATCCCAGGGGCGGAGCCAAGGTTCAGGGGCTGGAGCCTAGGAATGGGCCCGTGACCAGGGCTTTAGTGGTGGGACCTCGGCTCAAGAAGTGGGGTCAGGCCTCAGCGAGTGAGGTCGGGGCCGGAGGGGGCAGTTTGAGAGGCCAGGGTCACGTGGAGAGATCGAGTCTATAAAGAGCCCTGCCTTAGGGCCAGGAGGTAGGGACCGGGTTTTAGGAGGGGTAGACAGGACCGGAAGTGGACCGTGGCCCAAATGGGGAGAGCCATCGAGGTGGGGCCTGGCTTGCGGGGGTGGGGGGTGCACTGCCCAAGGGGACCCTGACTGTGGATAAAGTCTGGAGTAGCAGTGTGGTTGAGAAAAGGCGGGCAGAGTCAGAGCCCCAGGGCGGAGGGAGAGTTGGGGGAACAGAACCAGGAAAGTGCTCAGCTAGAGGGGCCCGGTGGCGGTGTCGACAGAGCAGAACTGATTTTTTAAATTCTCAAACACGAAGGTACCTCCTGAATCCTCCTGTCAATACCTTCCCCCCTACACACAGACGCAGACACCCCACTCCATCGCCAGTCCCCCATAGTCCGTGTACTCGTTCCTATTCTTGCTGATGACCCACAGATGCCAAGCCCTGGCGCACACGCTCCTGGAAACACGGACGCAACTGCCGTCACCGATAAGCACACACGCACAGTCCCGAGCTCTAAGGCACGCACGCAGTGTCTCAGGGACGTGTACGCGTCTGCAGAGACCAGCACCGCTCCTCTGCACACAGGCACGTGGGCACGGTGACAGTATTATGCTCAGTAAGCCCGGGAGAGCACAGCGCATGTGACCTGGCATCATCCGTCTTCGCACAGCCACCGTCTGAGTGACAGCCACCTCAGCACGCCCAATCCCTTAAGGCAGGGACGGAAACTCCACCCACACCGCTGCCCCATCACACAGACAGTCCCCTATAAACACGCAGTCACTGTCACGCGGACATAGAAAACCTCCAGCTGTCGCACAGCCCAGATAGAGCCACGCATAGCCCTGCCCTCGGCCGCAGTCACGCAGCCCCAACCGTTACCTGCAAACACAGTGGCATGTTTGCACCATAACAAGCACTTGTGTTGCATGCAATCTGGTGACACAGGGACAAGAACTCCAGATACCTTCGGTCACGCACGGTCACGCACATGACGTGCATACAATGACCTGCACAGACACACACGATCCTAAGTGCACACACACCCAGTCCCACAATCACACACACAGCCTCCAAGGTAGTGCACCTGTTACAGACAGTCACTTGATGTGGGGACAGGCACCCCCCCCACACACACACAGTGATAGGCACACAGCCACACACAGTCGCCCGGACACGAATACGGACACAGACTCACAGTCACCCTGTCCTGGAGCCGTACCCTATCACAGAGTCTCCCTGGGACAAACACTCCAATGTCCCTCAGACAGTCACCCACAGCCCCACCCACAGTTAGTCGGCAGGCACACAACAGGGGTTCTGGTTACCTGTCACCCCCAGAATCAGGGCTGTGATCAGGGCGCCGACCATCCACGTCCAGGGGTGTCCTGCTGGAACCATGGCCACTGCACCCTGTGGGGAGGACAGAGGGCAGGGAAGCCCGGGTGATTCTGGGGGCCCTTACCCCACCTCCCTTCCTTCCCTGCCCCATTTCCCAGGGCAGAAAGGAACCGCAAGGACACTGCCCCCAACCCAGAGACTACAGATTTCAGAGGAGCAGATATCCGGCGCCCTCCAGTCGGGCAAAGAGAGAGGATCAAGAGAGAGCAGGGGTGCACCGGAGACCAGAGCCAGACGCAGACCCCTCTCCCTCCCTGTCCCCTTCCCCAGGCCTCACCTGCCGAGTCCCCCAGGTAGGGGGTGGGGAACCCGCTCCCCGCTCAGCCACAGACTTCTCAGGCCTGTGCCGTCCTGCAGCCACCTCCTCCTGAGTTATAACCACCCACTGATCCCCGGGGCGCATTCCCAGGGAGTGAGGCGCCCTGCCAGGCCTCAGCAATCACTCCTCCTGCTTCCCCCCACCTCCGCCCCCAGAGCACCCCCCACCCAGTCCCGAAGGCCACTCCCTACTTCCCTGGGTGGGGGGGGATGGGGAAGGGTCTCCGCGGGGCTGGCCCACCCTGCCCTGGACTCCCTTCTATCCAGCCTCGAGCTCACGCTTCTCACCAGCTCTGGGCGCTCTTCTTGGTGCCTGGATTTTTCTTTATTTTCCGTGTTCTTCACTCACTCTGCCTCTCTCCATCCCACTTTGTCATCTTCCAATCTTTGTCTGTTCTCAAACTCTTGCAGGCTTGCATCTCTGTGTTTGCTTCCCTCTGAATCTCTCTGAGTCTATCTCAACGTGAGACGTGCCCACCAAGTGTCTCCTTCGGATCTCTCTCTCCACCTTCTGTCTTGGGAATCCCTGTCTCTCTCCCTGTGTCTCCACGCGTCTCTCTCTCTGTCCCTCCCTCTCTGTTTCTCTGTGTCTCTAACCCTCACCCATTATCTGTGTCTCTTGATTCTCTCTCTCTCTCTCTCTTTTTAAGATTTTATTTATTTATGTGACAGAGAGACAGCCAGCGAGAGAGGGAACACAAGCAGGGGGAGTGGGAGAGGAAGAAGCAGGCTCCCAGAGGAGGAGCCCGATGTGGGACTCGATCCCCTGAATGCCGGGTTCACGCCCTGAGCCGAAGGCAGACGCTTAACCACTGCGCTAACCAGGCACCCCCCCCTCTTTTTAATGCTTCTGAGTGGTGCATACATCAAACATACCTTAGAATTCTGGTCTTAAAAAAAAAAAAAAGAATTCTGGTCTTATTTTCCTTTACTTCTCCTCTGCTTTTTTTTTTTTTTAACCACTTTGAGGTAGAATTGGGGTACGATAAACTGTGCATGTTTAATGTGTAGGATTTGATGAGATTTTTTTTTAAGATTTTATTTATTTGACAGTGAGAGACACAGCGAGAGAGGGAACACAAGCAGGGGGAGTGGGAGAGGGTGAAGCAGGCTTCCTGCTGAGCAGGGAGCCCGATGCGGGACTTGATCCCAGAACCCTGGGATCATGACCTGAGCCGAAGGCAGACGCTTAACGACTGAGCCACCTGGGTGCCCCAGGTTTTGATGCGTTCTGACACACATCACCACCGACAGCGAGCATATCCATCACTCCCTTTCTGTGTCTGGGATTCTCAGTCTCTGTCTCTATACCTCAGAGTCTCTCTTGTACCTTTCCTTCTCTGTTTACCTCTCTTTCCTCTGTGACTCTATCCTTCTCAGTCTCCCTCTGTTTCTGTCTCTGCATCTGCACCATTCTGTCCCTCTGTCCCTCCCCCCACCCCCTGTCACTGGCTGCAAGTATCTGTATCTCTGTATCTTTGTGTCCTTCTGTCTCCCTTGCGTTGCATTTGGGGTGGAGAAGACTCAGGCCACTTTGGCAAAGGGATCCCTCCTCCCTCCTCCTGCCCCTCACCCTGGGACTGGTGCCACAGGGCAGAACGGGGTAGGGGTTCAGTCTGGGGGCCCCCTGCAGAGGACTTGGCTGGGCTGGTGCAGCCGGGCGTGGGTGAGAGGGTTGGGCAGGGCCACCTGTAGATGGGGAAAGAGGCCAAGAGGCCAGGATAGGGGGTGGGTGGCTCCTGGCCCTTTGGGAAATGGGGCACTGGGTGGGGATCCCAAAAGGTGGCTTCTGTCTTGCCCGTCCTGGGCCATCTGCAGCTGCCTCTCCCGACTTCTTCTCCATTCGGGCTCTTCTTTCTCTCTGAATCCTTCTCTAACTCTATCTCCAAGTTTCTGACCCGCTGGGACATAGGAGCCAAGCATTTACTCAGCACCTCTCTCCTGAGCAGTCCTGTGTGCCAGACTGAGGTCCCCCCCGGCCCCGTGAACAAAGTGGACAGGGACTCCTGGAGATGCTGCTGTCCTCGTGGAACTCGCATTCCTTGAGGGCAGAACCGAGCCGAATTGCTCATTTCTGTAAGCGGGCACCTGCTGAACCAGAGCCCTTAGGCTGATTTCAGGGTACAGGGGGGAGAAAACTGTTCTGAGGTGTATTTTGATTATCGGGGTTCATAGAGCACACAGGGAAGTGACAAATCCAGCAACCCACTCCTTCCTTAATCTTTCAAGGTTGGCTTGCAACCCTTTTAATTCTAATATGCCTCTTTATTCTAGATCTTTACAGTAATGTTTGGTCTCATTTACAAACTCAGTTAATTAAGTCTCTTCAAACATTGTAACCTACATTTCTATTTTTTTAAAGATTTGATTTATTTGAAAGAGAGAGAGAGAGAGCAAGCAGGGTGAGGGGCAGAGGGAGAAGCAGGCCAGCTCAGGGCTCGATCCCAGGACCCCGAGAAAATGACCTGAGCCAAAGGTAGATGCTTAACCGACTGAGCCACCCAGGAGCCCCTAAACTACATGTCTAAAACCAACACATTCAATCTTCTGGAAGCCCTTCAGTTTTTAGACAAACCTTCCAGAACATTAAGGTGAATTTATACATCTATGCATATGACACGTGTAAATATGACCAATGTAATATTCTTCCAAGTATTCCAGCACTGGCTACAAATTTGGTGTGACTTCAACTGAAAAATCACAGCCCGATGACGCATTTCAAGCTGACGTCAGGAGATTGTCTCTGTAGCAGGTGAAATTCTCCTAGACATTCGAGCATGCAGAGAGTCTGCTTCAAAAACAAGATTCATGTTAAGCCTTGAAACATGACTATGCTTAACTTGAGAAAGTACCAGAATTGAAAGAGGACTGCCCTACAGCCGAGCAGTCAGGACCTGAAACTCTGGCACCAAGCCCTTGGCATTCAAACGCCGCTTGGGGCGGGGGGGCACCTGGGTGGCTCCGTCGGTTAAGCGACTGCCTTCGGCTCAGGTCATGGTCCCAAGGTCCTGGGATCGAGCCCCGCCTTGGGCTCATTGCTCATTGCTCACCGGGGAGCCTGCTTCTCGCTCTCCCCCTGCCTTTCCCCCTGCTGTGCTTTCTCTCTCTCTCCCTCTCTCCATCAAATGAATGGATAAAATCTTCAAGAAAAAAAAAATGCCGGCTTGGCCAACTACTCTCTGTGAAACTTTGGGCAAATCACGGAGCCTCTGTGCCTCAGTTTCCCTATCTGGAACATTGGAACAGTACTTAGTGGTACTTAGTTCTTAGTTGTGCTGTGAAGATTAAATGCGTTAATATATAAAGCCCTCAGACCAGTGCCTGGCATGTACTAAGTAAGTGTTTGTTATTCGTCGTATCCCTTAAAGAAGATAATTCTTTCTTCATTAACTGAAGTTGATTTTGCTCTGGACAGGGGTTGACTGGTTCCTCCTGGTGACTCTGGTGCATTTCGTGGCCCTGTTTACCATCTAAAACCTTTAGAAAGGATTGGTGAAGGCGGGCCCAGGCTCTTCACATGACTTAGTATTTCCACACACACATAAAAATCAGCCACTCCCTTCCATCCCATGGCTTGATCAACTTTCACCTTACTTCAGTTCTTAAGACATGTGCTTTTCCTCCAAATCCGGAGATCTTTGCAACTGAGGGACTCCGTTCTTTTAAAATACTCCCTCTGTCTTCAGACCACATAACTCTCCCGTCTCAGAATGACACACGATTGACCCTAAACATCTAGGATGTGTTTGCTCTGTTTCATAAAGTCTGATTTCTTTCTACGCTGCCCTGGGCAAAAATATGGTTGCAATAAATATCGAAACTAATGAATTGTTGTCTCCGATCCTCCCTCTGTTCCCAAATATTTCTTTGCTCCTAAATCCAGCCCCTATGTAAGGCTGTCTTTTCCCTCTCTCTCTCTCTCTATCTGGAAGCCCCTAACTGTCCCCCTTGCCTTCCTTCCTGGGAGGACCCCTGGCTTAGAAGATATTGTGCCTTCCTCACAGATGATGCAGTGTCCCTTCTCTGAGGACAGGGACAGCCCTGGGCCTTGGGGGTAGAGGCACGTACATCAGTTAGGGACCATGCGTGGTGCATGTCTGTGGGAGCAGCCGTAGGGCCTTGCCCATTTGGGCCTGTCTGCTCCCCTCATTTCTCTGGGGAACTCCAGCCTCTTCTCCTCCCTGCCCATTGCTGTCCCCTCGAATGGACTGCAGCAAGATCTTTCTAGTATGCAGATCGGACCCTGTTGTTTTCTCAAGGCCAAGTGCTTCTTCCTGGCACTCAAGGTCGGCACCATCGTCCACTGACCTACGCTTCCAGCCATCCCACCCCCTTCTCCCACCTCAAACCCCGGCTCCACCATCCTGGCTGATTTGCCATCTCTGGGGCACACCAGGTGTTCTCACATCCCCAGGACTTTCTACAGGTTGTCCCCTCTATGACCATGAACGTCATCAACCCAACCCTCTCCATACCGTGACCTCAAAGGCAGCCGCCTTCTCCAGACCACCTGGTCCCAGCTCAGCCCCCTTCTTTCCCTACACTGTCACTTCAACCTCCTCCCTGGCCTCCAGTCTCTCCCCTTTGGTCCATCCCGTACAAGGTCCCAGCGCTGCTCTTGCTCACAAGCCTTCCATGGCTCCCCACTGCCCTCAGGAGAAAGTTTCATCCTCTCAACCTGGGGTCTGACGTCCTTTGGGATCTAGGCCCTGCTCTGCTCTCCCACCTTCTCTTCCACCCCCTACCCACACAGTGTGGTCTCCCAGCCCTCTCCCCCTACGTCTTTCACCTCTACAAAAGGGGTTTAGGGGAGAGAGCCACCGTGAAGGCTAGCACAAGGTGGAGTGCTTACGGATGTCTTCCTGGAGGGGAGGAGAAATGAAATTGAGGAGTCAAAGGGAACTAAGAATATCTAGACTTGAAAGAGACAGACGTGGGATAAAAGCAAAAGCACCGCTAAGAATAAAATCCGCTCTTTATTGCTCAAGCGAGTGTGCCAGGCACTGTTGTATGTGTTCACACGTTGGAAATCTTGAATCCTCCCAATGACAACTACCGCCCTATGAGGAACCTACTATTATTATCTTCATTTTACAGATGAGAACATCTACACAGTGAGGGGAGGCCCTTCCCAAGGGTGCACAACCAGCGAGGGGCAGAGCTGAGATTCCAACCCAGGTTTTGCCGGACTCGTGACCACTCCCCTGTAGGACGAAGTAGAGCCCATGGAATAACCAGGGACGGAGAGATGCTTGGAAGGGGTGTTCCTGTATTTTCTTAGTGATGGGGTAAGACCTTAGCCCACGTACCCACTTGCCCCCCGTGATGCAAGGATGGGACTGGGGTAAAACCAGGGTGAATCTGTACGGTCACGTCACTGCTTTTATTAAGCATTAAGGGTTGGATCTATGCAGGTGGGGGGAAGGCAAAGTCTTGGTCAGAGATATTCTGGAGCCAACAAGTGGGGGCCACAGGTCAAGAGTCAGATGTCACATGTCAGGGTTAGTTCGCCTGAATGGTCTTCCGGATCCAGTGGCCGTATCTGCAGACGTCGGTGTAGACTCCTGGCTTCTCCTTGGATCCACAGGGAACATTCCCCCATGACACAAGGCCTCGGAGACGGTCTCCACACACCAGCGGACCCCCAGAATCGCCCTGTGGGAAAGAGGGAGAGAATCAGTTACAGGAACACACAGAGAGAAAAGAAAGACAGAGTGACAGGGCCGCCTAGCTGGCTCAGTCAGTACAGCATGTGACTCTTGATCTCAGGGTTGTGAGTTCAAGCCCTGCATTGGGTGTAGAGATTACTTAGGAATAAAATCTTTAAAAAAGAAAGACAGACAGGGAGACAGAAGGACACATAGAGTCATGTAGAGAGGGAGAGACACTCAGAGATGGATAGACTTGGGGACAGAGAGACAGACACACACACAGTCACAGATAGGGAAATAGAGAGTCTGAGGGAGGGAGACTCAGAAACACAGAGAAATAGAGAACACCAAGATCCAGAGAGGTGTGGAGAGAAGAAAAGAAAAAGAATAACGCTAGGAGCAGAGACTGAGAGCCTTGTGTTGGGCCCCCCTCTCAGGGGGGAGCCTGCTTCTCCCTCTCCCTCTGCTGCTCCCCCTGCTTGTGCTCTCTCTGTGTCAAATAAATTAAAAAAACATTTTTTTTAAAGGAAGAAGAACAGAGACTGAGAGGTGTGGAGAGAGGCAGAAGTCCAGAGTGAGGTGGAGACAGAGAGAGAGATAGAAAAAAATATACATATACGTAATATATATTTATATATTATATATTTATATATAATATAATATATTTATATATATTTATATATAATATATATATTTATATATATTTATAAATATATATAATAAAACATTGAGTGCATGGTATTACATTTGTATTACATAAGCATTATATTTATATAAATCTATTCATATCATAGCTATGTTTATATATGCCAATGTACATGTAAAGAGACAGAAGGAGAGAGAAAGAGACCTAAGAAAGAGAATGAACCTCCAGTTACAAGGTAAGTACCGGGGATGTAATGTGTAGCATGGTAACTGTAGTCAACACCGCTGTGTGGCATCTACGAAGGTTGTTAAGATAATACATCCTAAGAGCTCTCATCACAAGGAACGAAAATTTTTCTTTTCTGTTTCTTTGCTTTGCTTTCTCTTCTTATTGAGTCTACACGGGATGTTGGGTGTTAACTAAACTGACTGCGGGAATCGTTCCGCACAAACGGAAGACCAACATCACGCTATACACCTAAAACTTCTACACTGATGTATGGATGCTGATGGATTCTCAACAAAACTGGGGAGAGAAAAGTTGCTATGTATCACTGTTCTTAGCTCTGTCTCTTTCTCCCTCTTGATTGGTCTCTTCAGGTCCGTCAATGCACTGGAGTAAATTTTGGCATAAACAGGAGAGACCCAGTGGATGATGGGGAATCAAAAAAACCCAACTTAAAGGAAGCATTTGGGAGTGGGGATGGAGCCCTGTCTCTCCCCAGCTGTGGTCCGCCCGCCTCCAGAGCTTGGTCATGTCCAACAGGACAGTCCCCTGTGTGAGGAAGGACAGTTCCCTCACACCATCTGCCTCCTTGCTGTGTCTCTCTGGTTCTTGATCTCTCTATCTCTACGCTTGTCTCTGCGTTTCCTGTCTCTGCCGGCTGTCTTTATATCTCTGCCTGCTCCTCGCTGTGTCTCTGAATGTCCAACTGAGACTCTCTCCCTGGGATTCTCGCCCAGCATGTCTCTGTAAAGCTCTGTTTGGGTCTGTGTGTTTCTCTCTTCCTGTCTCTGTTCTTGGCTATGTAACGGGAAGGTCCTGGTGGCCTCACCTGGCAGGAATCCTTCCCGTACTTCTCATCTCCGGCACACACCATGTTCTGGGTGATCTGGCTGGGGTAGGCACGCTCACACTCCTCACGGGACACCAGGTGGATGTATGCACACTGGATGGTGTTAGGGAAACCACCTGCAGAGAGAGATGGGCCAGGCTAACTTCGCAGCCTGTCCTTCCCACGTCCTCCCCAGTGATCTTCCAACCTCTTTAAGTTCTCTCTTCCCTACTGGTCCCTATTTCCCACTGGTTTCCTTCTTCCTATTTGTCTTTCATTCATAAAAGCCCATTTCCTTTGGCCCTGACTCCTGATTGGTCCCTCTTTACATCATTCTTTCCTCCCATTGGCCTGTCTTCCTCATTAATTGCCCCTCCTCTACTAGTCCTCATTCCTTATTGGTTTTCCCTTTCTCTCAGGTCCTGCCTCTACTTGTCTCTTTCACTGGTCCCACCTTCTTCAGTAGTTCCAGCTCACCTCTAGATTCTCTTCTATTAGTCTCTCCTCCACCCTTTCATCCTTCATTGGACCCTTCTTTCCTGTTGATTCATCCTGATTGGCCAACACTTGACCATTGGTCCTTTCGTAACTGGTCCCATTTTCTTCCATTGGTTCTCCCTTCTTATTGGGCCTTAATCCAGAGGTCCACCCCCCTCATTGGTCCTTTCCTCAATGAGCCCGTCCTCCCCCATAGGTTCTCCCTTCCTATTCGCCCTTCTTCCAATGGTCCATCTTCCTTTTTTGGCCCTTCACTCAGTGACCCAACTACCTTCCATGGTTCCTGTTGACCTACTGGACTTGTTCCTACACCAGTCCCTCCTCTAGTGACTCCTCTTGACCACTGACCCTTCCTCAGTTGGTTCCTCCCCATTATCTCTCTCCACCCCATTTGCACTCTCAATTCATATCTTTCAGTTGCTGCCCTGCCTTATTAATCTCTCTTCTTCCATTAGTCCCTCCTCCATTATCTCTTCTTGATCATCTGTGCATCCTGATTGGTCCCTTTCCATCATTGGCCTCCTTCTTGATTTGAATCTCCCCACTGACCCTCCCTCTTCATTGATCCTTCATCTTACGGCCTATCTCTCCATACCATTCACCCATGGGTCTACTTTCTCCACCGGCTGTTCATTCGTTCCCTCAACTCCCATATTTGCCAATCCTCCCCACTGACACACTGCCCTATTGGTCCTCACTATTAGCCCACCTCCTCCATAGCTTGCCCCCCACTGACCTGCTTCCCCATCACCCTCCCCCTACTGACCATCTGCTGTCTTGCCCCAGCCTAGGATGTGGCAGCTGCTGTGGTTGGCTGAGCAGTCCTCCTCCAGGGAGAGGGGCTGGATGCGTTCAGAGAATTTGGCCGGTCGAGCCAGGCGCAACAGCATGATATCCTGGTCGTGAGTGGCAGCATTGTAGCCAGGGTGGGCCACAGCCCTGAGAACAGAACTCTGCTCCTGGAAACTCTCCCTTTGCTGAAGGTTGTGCTTCCCCAGGTAAACCTGAAGATTCCTGGGAAAGAGGAGGGCTGGGTCTTACCTGGAGCCCTTGGGCTGCAGCTGAGACTCCAGAAAGGGCTGCGAAGGGAGATGGGGGTGGCCTGGTGTACCATGAACCATCTGGCCTGTTCTCACAATCTTCCCAGCTCAGAAAAGGACAACTTCATCCTTCCAGAATAACCTTGGAGACTATTCTTGACTCTCTTTGTTTCATGCCTCACATCCAAGCTGCCCAGAAGTTCTTTTGGCTCTCCAAAGTATATCCAGGATGTGACCACTTCTCACCTCCCCCACTGCTACCATTTTGGTCTGGAGCCATCATGTCTTACTGGGACTATGGCAGTAAGCACCTCACTGGACTCCTTGTTTCTGTGTTTGCCCCTCCACAGTCTATCCTCCACAAAACAACCAGAGAAATTTTAACAACATAAAATATCCCACCTCCTCTTGTCCCTCCTCTGCTCCGAACCCTTCCATGACTCCCATCTCACTCAGAGTAAAGGCTGAAGTTTTCACCCTGGCCCACAAGGTCCTGCACATCCTGCCCCCATCACCTCTCAGATATCCTCCCACTCTCTTCCTCTCTCCTTTTGCTCCAGGCACACCGGCTTCCCACCTTGCATGAGTCATCCTCTCACCCCAGGGCCTTTGCACTGGCTCTTCCCTCTGTCAGTCACCTCCTTCAGATATCACCTTCTGCATGAGGCCTTCCCAGATGATCCAATTAAAATGCAAATATCTACCCTACCAGGCAAGTCCTTTCTCCCTGTTTTCTTTGTCATCCAAGAATCTACCATCACCATCTGATATACTATCTTTGTGTTGTTAAATATTTACTTATTTTATTGTCTCTCCTCCTACCATAGCAACACTGTCCAATAGAACTTCCTCAATCAGGCAGCTGTTTGATATGGTGGCCACTAGACACAGGCTGCTCCTGAGCACTTGACGCATGGCTCCTGGATTTGTCATCTCATCACATTTTTCTTAATGTAAATTTAATTGGCCAATTGCCCATTTTTGGCTACAGCATCAGGCAGCACAGCTCTAGAATATCGAGATGGGATTTTGGTCTTGTTCATCCTCAGGGTCTAGACCTGTGTCCATCATATTTATGATAGACATCCAACAAATATTTGTGAAATGGATCAAAGAGTCACTCCCTTGCTCAAAATTCTCCCGTGGCTCCCCATTGCCCTTGGAATAAAACTCATTCCACCATCCTCTGCCCTGCTGCGAACTGGTAACTTTCTTTGAACACTCCAGACCGTTTCAACCTCAGGGACGTTGTCTCTGCATTTCTTCTGCTCCGAATGCTCATTCCCCCTTCTTCCTATGTCTACCCTTTCCCGTTTTCCATGCCTCAGCCTGGACTTCATCTCACCAGAAGGTCCTTCCTAACACCTCCTCCATCTAAATTAGCAGGTACTCTGTTCTTTTCGCTCAGGAAGCCATCCCTGTTCTTTTCCTTCACTGGACTTAGGGTGATTTGTAATTATATGATTTTTTGAGGGCTCGTTTGTTAAATGACTATCGTTCTGTGCCTTTCTGCTCCTGTGTTCCTAAGGGCAGAGACTGTGTATTTCTCTCATCCACTGTTGAATCCCCACTGCCCAGCTCTGGCACTTAGCAGATGCTTTGATCAATATGCACCAAATGGATGAATGAGAATAGTGGGAGTGAAGCCGAGTTTCCCCAAGCACGGGGGTGGGGGGGGGGGAACCATCATGAGGTCCTGGAGTCCATAACCTTGCATGATTAGACCCCTCCCCCCACACTAGGAAGTGGCACATGTTGATTTCCAAACACTTGAGTTGCCACTTACTACTTCTCTGAGCAGTATTCTCATCTGCAAAATGGGGCCAGGAGTCCCTTTTGTGGAGATTCCAGGAAATGTATATAAACTGCTTACCTCAGCGCCGGGCTGATAGTTAGCGTTGAACAAAATGGCAACTGTTAACCTAACTAGTGATCATTAGTGCCCTGAGGATTAGACCTGGTCCCTCTGCTTTTCTACCTATGCCCGCTTTTTGAATGATCTCATCCCGTCCTGTGTTTAAATACCACTTATTTGTGGATGACCCCTTGATGTTTACCTCCAGGTCTGACCTCTCCTCTGGGCACCAGGAACCTACCCTCATGTTTCTTGGACGTCTCCCTGGTATCTCAGACTCACCTTGGCTAGAGCAAATGCTGACACTCCTTTGCCCATATCCAAACTGGTTCTATTTCCCTCTCCCCTGGCTCACAGAGACACAGCAGAACATTCACTCGTTTGAGTCAAATCCCTGGCGGTCAGCCCTGCTGCTTCCATCCCACATCACCGAGTCCTGCTGGTCTCAAAACACCTCCCAAAGTTTTCAACTATCCTTCATCCCCTGGTCCAAGCCAACGTCCTAGGTCATTCTACGTGCATGCATCCCTTCATCTCCCCTTGCCCAGCCCACTTTCCTTGCTCAGCTGGGATCCTGCTTCTCCCGCTGCCGACCACTCCCCCTGCTTGTGCTCTGTCTCTCTCTCTCTCTCTCTGTCTCTGACAAGTAAATAAATAAATAAATGAAATGGTTTTTAAAAATGTAAATCAGATGCTGCTGCTTCCCTGACTGAATTTTTCCAGTGGTTTCCCACCTCACTTAGATTGAAATCCTTCACTCCATCGCTGTCTACAGGGCTCTGCACTGTCTGATTCCCCAATTAGAAGGTCAGCTCATAAAAGCAGCAGTTTTACTTGTTTTCTTCACTGCTATCTCCGGGGCCTCAAACCGTGCCTGATGGATATTTAATGCTCAGTTAAGTACTGGCCAGATGAACCTGGTTATCAGATGGCCTCATGCTGGGACAGGGGGATGTGTGTGTCACTTTATGCCTGAAATCTGTAAGACACCCCCGGGGTCCCATGGCAACCATGCCTCACTCATGGCATGGAGACTCACGGTTTTTTGCAGTGGGCGGCGGTGAGGACCCACAGCGGGTGAATGAGGACCCCTCCGCAGAGCAAGTGACCTGACGTGTAGAGGGCAGCTTGGTAGGGGTGAGACGTCTGCTCACAGGGTCCACCGTGCAGCACCTTATTCTGCTCCTCTGCCCAGGCTGAGAGAGGAAGGGTCTGAGTCAGGGAGGAGGTCTGGAGACACCAGGCGAATCCCCCAGTGTAAACCCCAATGCCGTCCCATTGTTCCAGGTCATCTCCTCCCCACCCCCATCCTCAAATTCTTCCCCACCTTCCAGACCACCTCCCACCCTTTTCCTGTCTGCACCCCCATCCCTAACCTAGCCCCCCACCTGCTTCCTCCTCACTCCAAGCCTACCCCACCTCCATACCTGTGTGAATCCCCCTCCCCAATTCCAAACTTTCCCATCAGCAGCCCCTACCTGCCCCCCCCACTGCCCCACCCCATCCCCTTTCTTCCCACCTGCAGCCATAAGGATCAGGGCTACGATCAGCTTCTTCATGCCCATTCCTGAGAAGGGAAACCAAGTGCTCTTCAGTTCCTCTCTCTGACCCCCTCAAGGCCCATCCTTATCCTCCCCTTCCCCAGCCTCCACGCTCTCCTGACCCTTGACCTCCATCCTTCCCCTGGCCTCTTGTCATGCTAACCATGTCTTCCGTTCCCATGAAGGCCCCATGAAGGCAGGTTGAGTAAGAACCCAGAACCACGCATGTGGTCTGTGGTTCACATTCTGCGTCTCTTACTTCTCTGGGCTCCAGCGTGCCTACCTGCTGACAGGAGGGGATGGCCCAGGAGGGGTCCGGACCTTCTTCCCTCCCCATGGGATTTTTCTTCTGTGCTCACCGTGTCACTCACCCCCGCACCTGGAGGTTCTGGGGTGCAGTGTGATCTTACCTGCTGGGGGCTGGCTGCCTGGGGGTCCAGAGGACTCCTGGCCGAGGGGTTCTTGGGTTGAGATGGGGACAGCACGTGTCACAGGCAGACAGACACAGGAGCAGAGAGAGTCAGGAATGCAGGGAGTTGTGGGGAGAGACAGGACCCTGAAAGCAGAGAGGATGCCCAGGAGCCAGAGCCGGAGAGACAGACCGCAGAGGATGTACGGGCTGTGGGGCCCAGGCTAGACAGACACCTGGGCTTCCTGGCCTCCCTGGAAGAGGCTGTTCCTGTCCACAGACACTCCTGGTGCTTCCTTTTAACCCCTGTCTCCCCAGGAGGCCGCCCCACCCTTTCCTCCTCACCCAGACCTCCCACACACATTCCTTGCATCCCCATATCCCCGTGGCTCTGCTCCTGGTGACCCCTGACCGGCCTTCCAGGGAGGGGAGCGCCAGTCCCTGAGTGCACTGGGGGCCTGGACTCCTGGGTCTGAGGGAGGAGGGGAGGGGGCCTAGAATTCTAGACCTTCAGGAGAAGGACCTGGGCACCTGAACTTTGGAGTCTGAAGGAGGAAAGATGGGTGCTTGTTCTCAGTCCCTAGACTTCTAGGTCCTTGAGCAAGAAGGGATCTGAGGACCAACACCCAGGCAAGCGAACAGTGTCCCCTGGCATGCAGGAATCCCCTCACCTCTGTCTGTGAGCATTCTAGGCCTGCAGACTCCTGGGTCTGCTGCCTTCGGGCACTGAAAACCAGGCCACATGGGTCAGTGGGGTTGGGGTGATTCACGCACCTGCCCGTAAGTCCCTCTGTGGGTGCTGACGACCTCCGTGTCCCCACCGTAGCCAGCAAGCCAGTGAGAAAGCATGTGTCACCAAGCTGGCACTCGCCCCTGCCCTGGGCTGGGGTGCGGCCCAGCGCTGTGGGGAAAGGGGCCTCAAACAATCGGGCTTTGTCCACCCCCAGCACCCAGTGCCATGCTCCCAGCAGCTCCGTTTCTCAATCTCTTTTCCGGGCAGGCGGGCGGCTGTGTCAACAGCTTCCCTTTGTCCCTTTCTGACAGTCCTGTGGCTGTCCTTTCATTGTCTACCCACTTCTGCCGGATATCAGAACATTTGACAGTCCTGGTCCCCCTGCTCCAAGCCTGCCCACCTGTGAGGTCTCACTGTCCACCTCTGTCCCTGGCCGTGGTGGGGGTGTCTGCACACCTCTCTCTCTCTCTCTCTCTGTCTCTCTCTCTCATGTTTTCCTGTGCTCATCTCAGGCTCTACTTGTGTCTCTGTCCCTCTGCCCTTTTCCCCATCTCTCTCTGTCTTCCTCCCAATTCTCCGACTCTCTGTTGACATTCTCTACGTCTCCGTGTGCTTATCCTCCCCTGACTTCCCCTGCATTTCCAGGAGAAGCATACGCTTCTGCCCAGAAGCGAGTTAGGCCCCTGGGGAGCCAGAGGGATGGTGTGGGGAGCAGTGGGGAAGCCAGTGGGACACGGGAGGGTTTCCCATGAGATGCAACACTTAGGAAGAGACTTGGAAACAAGCAGGAACGCAAGAACACTTGAGAGCAATGTGGGAGTGTGAGATGGGGGCCCTGGCAGTTATGGAGGGATCCAGCAGGATTTGAGGAGGTGCCTGCAAAGTTGGACCCGAAAGCTGCGCCTAGTGTTGGGTGTTGGTCAGAAGCGAGGTGAGAAGGCCTGGCGTGTGGCGGCCACGGGGAAGGAGATGAGGATGGACGTGGTGAGCACCGGGCATGAGAAGGAGCATGCAAGGAAGTCACGGGAGATAAGGACAGCCCATATCAGTAATGTCCATCTCAGTAGCAGCTCGGGCCCGGCACTGGGGGATGAACATCAATATTTGGCATTCGACATACTCTAGGGCTGTTCCCCTGCCTCCAACCTCCCCCAGGCCCTTCACATTCACGTTCCCACTGAACTCAGCATCTTCTCAGAACCCACCATCCTCCCGGACACCAGGCTGCCTTGCTTACAGCCCGGCCCACCATCTCCTCTCCGTCCCCATGACCCTAGCCCCAGCTCAGACCTGATCTTCTCCCACCTGGACCATCACCCTGGGCTCTTGCCCCTTCTCTGTATCCTTCACCTGACCCCAGAGGGGGCTTCCTGCACCCAGAGCTGACCCTGCCCCTCTCCTGCTCATAGCCCTGCCCTGGCTCCCCCATCACTCCGGGGCAAAGTCCCAGCCCCTCAGCCGGTGTTGGAAGACCTTTGGCATCCACAGCAGCCCTGGTCAACAGAAATACATTGCCAAGTACACATGCACTTTTAAAATTTCTAGTAGCCACGCTTTTTTTAAATAGTAAAAGAGTGGGATTCCTGGGTGGCTCAGTCAGTTAAGCTGCTGACTCATGATCTCAGCTCAGATCTCAATTGCATGGTCATGAGTTCAAGCCCCGTGTTGAGCTCCATACTGGGCATGGAGCCTACTTAAAAAATAATAATTAAAAAACAGTAAAAATAAAAAGAGAGAGAGAGAGACAGAAGTTCATTTTAGTATTTCCTTTAACCCAATACATCCAAAATCGCAATGTGAAATCAAAATAAGAACATTTTAGAGATAGTTTGTCATCTTATTTTGCACGTCATAAATGTTTGGACTCCGGTGTGATTTCCACTCACAACACGTGTCAGTTGAAACTTGCCACATTCCACAAGTCAGGAGCCACCGCGGCGAGCAGCTGCCACATTGCACAGCCCTGCTCTGCCCACGGGTCTCATGCCCCAGCCATGAAGATTGCTCTCTCACCTCTGGGCCTCGTGCATGCTATTCCCCCTCTCCAAATGCTCTTCTCACCTTCTCCTGACCACAACTTGTCCTTCAAGTCTTTGCTTAGCCATCGTCTCCTTCGGGAAGCCTTCGCTTGAACACCACCCAACTTCCACCCCCTGCGGTTGGGTTAGTCACTCTCTCACCCGAGTTCCCACAGCAGGTGCGTCCTTCAAGACGCATTGCACCGTGAGCATCTGGATCCGTGTCCGTCTCCCCCCACTGCACCGTGAGCTCCTTGAGGGCAGGCGCTGAGGCTGACTCACCCCCGCTCCGTGTCCCAAGTGCCCTCACGGGACCAGAGGAAGGCTTAGGAAATGTTGACCAAATGACTAAATGTCTTCATTACACCCACTCCCATTTTACAAAAAAAGAAAACTGAGACTCAGAGAAGGAAGTTACTTGCTCCACATCCAACAGCCAGGAAACGGTGGGGCCTTTTGGACTGGAACTCAACTTCCAACACGGAGGCGGACGTGGCCCATCTTTGGCTGTCCCTTAGCACAATGGGGGATGGGAGGGTTCGGGAGGAGTTGTTGAGAGCCTCATGGGGAAGGAGGGAGGTGATAGGTGGGGAGGGACTCCGCCTCTAAGAACCTCTAAGAGAGAGAATGAAGTCCCCAACTGCCGGCCTTTGCCAGTGACCTTTATGGTTTGCCCTTGCCACGTGCCACACGTCAGGATTTACGGGATATTTTTCCCAACATTGATATGCTCCACAAATGCCTTCAATAAAGAAAACGTGGTATAAGAGCACTTTGTGAGAGTGTAAGCAGGAAAAAGTGCCAGAAATCACTATCATACGCAAACAAGGCAGCATGGAACTCCACAGCAAAAACTACCGATGTCCTGCATCGTGACTAGCGTAACATAATACAAAATAAATAAATAAATAGAGTCTTCCTCACCTTCTTTTTTTTTTAAAGATTTTATTTATTTATTTGACAGAGAGAGAGACAGCCAGCAAGAGAGGGAACACAACCAGGGGGAATGGGAGAGGGAGAAGCAGGCTCCCAGCGGAGGAGCCCGATGTGGGGCTCGATGTGGGGCTCGATCCCAGAACGCCAGGATCACGCCCTGAGCAAAAGGCAGACGCTTAACCGCTGTGCCACCCAGGCGCCCCTCTTCCTCACCTTCTAATCTAAAGTTAAAAAAAAAAAAAAAAGAAAGAAAGAAAAGAAAAGAAAAGAAAAGAAAAGAACCAAAACTCACTGAAAGCTTATTCTGTGTCAGTTAAATTTATTTAACCTTCATAAAAGACCTGGGAAATAGGTGTTACTTCTCTCACTTCAGGGATGAAGGAAGGGGGACGGAGCAGTAACGTGCAAGTAGCTGGTAGATACCTGAACTGGGGCTGGAGTCCAAGAAACCTAGTTCTGGAGTCAGCACCCTTGACTACTATGTTGTATTGTCTGCCCAAAGAGAAAAGAAGTTATTTTTTAAAATCCAACAAAAGTTCTATCCCAAGTCATTGCAAACCAACGCACCTCCAGACTTTTTTTTTTTTAAGATTTTATTTCTTTATTTGACAGAGAGAGAGACAGCCAGCGAGAGAGGGAACACAAGCAAGGGGAGTGGGAGAGGAAGAAGCAGGCTCCCTGCGGAGCAGGGAGCCCGATGAGGGGCTCGATCCCAGGACCCTGAGATCAGGCCCTGAGCTGAAGGCAGACGCTTAACAACTGAGCCACCCAGGTGCCCCCCACCTCCAGACTTATATACACAGTGGTTGCCAAGAGGAAGGGCCAGGTGTCTCCAGGAGGACTTAGTATGACTGCGACATTTCATTACGTTTTCAAACTTCAGGTGAATATTGATTTGAGGGTGCTGGCTGGGGGGAAGGGAAGTTGTTGAATCTTTGTGGTGATGGGTGGCCAAAACCCTTGACAGTCCTTATTTTTTTTAAATGTTTTTATTTATTTATTTGACAGAGAGAGCACAGCGGGGGGAGGGGCAGTGGGAGAGGGAGAAGCAGGCTCCCTACTAAGCAAGGAGCCCAATGTGGGACCCGATCCCAGGACCCGATCCCAGGACCCTGAGATCATGACCTGAGCTGAAGGCAGACGCTCAACTGACTGAGCCACCCAGGCGCCCCGCTTGACAGTCCTTAAACTTGACACTGATCTTGAGGCGGGAAGGGCCAGAGGTCTGGATGCCTGAGCCTGAGGGAGGAAGTGCTGGAGGTGGGGACATTAGGTCTGAGGAAGGAAGGGCTGGTGGTCTAGACTCCTGTGTTTTGTGCCAGGAACAGGCTTAGCCTTTTGTGTGCTGGGAGTTGGTGCCTGCAGGATTTCTGCAATATGGGGAGGGGTGGAGGAGCGGGGGGCTAGGAGAGACTTGCTAGGGAGATGAGACGAGGAGAGGAAGGATCCGGAGGACATTGGCTGAGAATTCTGGGGGAGCAACTGGAAAGACAGGCAGGAGGGTGAGCTCTGGGCCGGAGAGGATCCTTCTGTCAGCAGCGTCTGAGGTGTGACTGCCCAGGGAGCCTTTGATGGCGGGAAGCCAAGAGCGTGGCCAGGCTCTGAGTCACAGGGGACTCCACCCTCCTCCCTTCCAGAAGTCCCTTCCCTGCCTTCTTTGAGAATAGAAGCCCACCAACCCAGATTCCCACCTCCCTCTTCCTCTGGAACCCAGGATGCTGTTTTCTCACTCTGGGTGGGTTCCTGTGGGACCCTGGCGTCCCACCCACCTGCCAACCCTATCCTGCTTGAAAACATCCCTCTCTCCTGGTTTGCCACCCGTGAAATACTCAGGAACACTTTCATATCCCTTTCCACCCAATGAAGCAGGCTTATTCTCTCCTCCCTCTGCCCTTCCTTCTTCCCCATTGACCTTCTCTTCCTCTCTCCAACCCATTTTACAGATGAAGAAAACTGAAATCTGGGAGATGGGTAGAGACAGATCACCAGGCAGGAGGCAGGGCGAGGGCTCAAAATCAGATGTCTCTCCCTCTCTTAAGGGTTCCTCCTCCCCAGCCTTAGATCTTCAGAGCTTTCCCACCTTTGTTTTCAAGTTACAAAAGGGGAAGGAGGGTTAGTATGTGTCTTTCCAGATTTTATTCTGTAAACATTTCATTTTACACGACTAGAGTCACACACACGCTTGTATCTTTCTTTTTTCATGTTCCATCATATAACACAAACATTCTTGCATAACACTAGCAATTCTGCCAAGTTATTACCCTTAGCAGCTTCCTCATATCCCTGTCCCAAACAGGCCTATTGTTTACATAAACCACTAATTTGGGACATGTTCAATGTTTCCACTGTTTTGCTATGATAAATAGTGTGATGAATTCAAACCTTGTTCCACACTTTGGATTTTTTTTTTTTTTAAGTAGTATCTTCCTCAGCTAGAATCACAGGGTCCACGACCCGGTAAATAAGGGTCTCAAACCACCTTGCCACACTGCCTTCCACAAAAATGGCACGATTTACAATTCCACCGGTTGAACGTGCTGGTCTCGCTGCGTCTTTACCAGCACTGAAGTTTTTGTGTTTCATGCTGGTGTTAGGTCTTTGCTAACTTGATTGGTTTACACACGTGGCCTATTGTTCAGGTTTTAATATGTCTTTGAGGAAAGGTAAAGTCAGATATGACTACAGTTCATCACGTCCTTATTTCTGTGAATTTCTTGCTGAGGGCGCATGGATGGAGAGGTGGGAGGTATGCAGAGATTAGCGATGCTTTCTCATGGTCTCATTTATCCATTTGACGTACTTGCAGACTTGGGTATAGACACCTGGGTCATTGGGTTGGCCACAAGGGAAAGTTCCCCAGGACACCAGGCCTTGCAGGGTACCTTTGCACATCAGTGGTCCCCCTGAGTCACCCTAGAGAAGAAAGAGCAGATTAGCCTCGGTTTCAGAACAACCACCACAGACCCACGTGTCCACGGTCTGCGTTATCACGTCTTTGTGCTGTCAGACTGTGGACTTCCACCCTGGCCAATGGGAGAGACTCATGGTCCCTGGGCACCAATAGGAGAACAGGAGTCAGTGTTGTCATGGAGAGAACAAACCGGCTCTCTGAACACATTGGCTTGAGCCCTGGCCAATGGGACCAATCACTGGGAAGGGGGTGGAGCTTCCAGGGCGTCAGAGCCCCATTTACTTTCCGCCTTTAAGGACTCTGCGCCAAGCCAGTGGGAGAAGGAGCATTATCTCCAGAGAATGGGTACATGACCCTTGCGCATGAAAGGGGGACAGAGTGGCCCTGGCAAGCAGGGGCAGGACGGGTGACATAATTCAAAAACCACAGTGCAAAATGAATATGCGGCCCCCTTGCTCAAAAACTATTAAAGAGATTCAAGACAGCAATGGAAGTGCATGAAATCATTTGTGTGGGATTCTCCCGATTATGAAGCCCTGGGCTACTGAACAGCTCGCATATTCATGGAGCCGGCCCTCTCTAGGAAAGAAGGGGACCCCCGCCACGCATTCTCTAGAACATACATCCCTGTCCCTCCCCCCCATCTCTAACACACACCATCCCACCTCCCCTGAAAACTGAGGGTGCAGATGTGAGCAAAGAGAGTGGGGTACTGGAAGAAGGGTGGAGAGGAGAGGGCAGAAGGAGGAGGGGGACAGAGAAGCAGAAATGTAGGGAGTGGGGAAGGAGCAGAGATGGGCACAGGCGGGGGGGGGGGGGCAGAGAGAGAGAGGAATCCCACACAAAGAGAGGAAGACAATGTCATTCAGATACAGAGAGGAGGTTAAAAAGAGGAAGAAGGGGGAACAAGGAGGAGGGGGAGAGATAGTTCCTTCCCTAAAACCAGGACTGGGATGAGGTGGAGACATTAGCTCCAGGCACAAAGTCTCAATAATTGCAATAAATAACATATTAATGCAATTCTTGAAAAAAAATTTAGTATGCAAAAGTCCATAATGAGCACAGTATCCCAACTTTAGATAAAGACCGCGTCGGGACAGTGATGTCCTGCCCCGTCACCGTAGCCCGAGGCAAATGAACCGTTCAGTAGGACAGATGGCTCTTCATCGAAAATTCTGATATTTTGTTCATCGTGGACTTTTTGCATGGATTTTAATTTTTAAAAATGTTACATTAGTAGAATATAATTTATCTTGGCACCCACTTGAAGTTTGGCCTTGAAGCCAGTGCCTGTCCCAACCTTATCTTTTCCAGCCATTCTGCCCCATCCCTAGAGTCATGCCAGCCTCCTGGTCTCCCACTCCCGCCCCAGACAGAGAGCAGGGGAGAGAGAGCTAGGAAAACAGGGCTTGGGGTGAGTTGGGGGTACAAGAGACTTGCTCAGCACCAAGATCAGATGCACAGATTTCTGGATGGAGGGAAAGACAGGGGATCCGGGGCTGGGGACAGGTGGAGTCTCACGTTGCAAGCATTAGTCTTGGAGTTGGGGATGCCAGCACACAGCATGGATTTTCCCAGTAGGTCCTTGTAAACCTTCTTGCAATCCTGGGAGGAGATGAGCTTGACATCCGTGCACATGAGCTCTGATGGAAAGGTCACTGGTGGAGAGAGGGGAGGTCAGTTAGAGGTCTGGGTCTGCAGCCCCCTGAGTGCTGATGGAGAGAGGAAGAGCCTTGGACCTTGAAGGAGGAGGGGACTGGAGGCTCAACACTCGAGTCATGAGTCATGAGATGGGGCCTGACTCCGGGTCTCCGGGGTCTGAGGGAGGAGTCGGGAGCCAGCGGGTCTCGGAGGCAGCCTCACCATCAGGGCTGGTGGTGGTGCCCCAGCCGGAAACGGTGCACGTGGTCCCAGGGGGTTCACAGCGGGAGGGCAGGTTGACCTTCCTCACACTCGATGAGAGCCTGGCTCGTCTACTTAGCTTCACAAGCATGAGGTCATTCACGTGGGTCTGAGTGGAGTAGCCGGGGTGGCGGAAGGACCTCGTGGCCCGGATCTTCTGCGATCTCTTATCACCCAGCTGATCACTGCCCATGTGCACGTTGTAGTTGCTGAGAGAACAGAGTGACATCCAGAGAGAAACACTGTGATTGGGAGGAGGGACAGGAACCCTGAGAGAGGGCTGCAGTGTCCCCGCCACATACCTCATCATGCAGTGGGCGGCCGTGAGGACCCACTGTTCATTGAGCAGGACACCACCGCAGTGGAGCTGATCGCCCCTGAGCAGGGCCACCTGCCAGGGGTGCGAGCCTCTCGTACATGGCACTCCATCAATAATCTTCTCCCCACTCTTGTCACCTTGGGTTGGATGGAGACAAGGAAGAAACCGTGGGTAGCAAGCTTCAAGGGGGCTGAAGCAGCAGCTGACGGATTTGGAGAGAAAGATGGAAAAAGACAGAGAGGCATGAGAAATGCAGAGGCAGTGAACGGGAACAGTGCAGAGAAAGCAGGATGTGGAGACGGAGAGCGATGATGCAAAGGGAGCCCGCTCATAAATCCAGGAGGAACGTCTTGTCTGGAGGCAACCAGAGGCTGATGGGATGGACACTGAGTGCAGGAGATGGCCCGGAAGGCACAGAGACCCCAGGAGTCAGAAGGAAGCAGGAAGAAAGGGGGCAGGATGTAGAAGAGTCTTGTCTCCTGTGGGAGGAAGCTGCTGCAGAGAGAAGGTCCTGACCCAGGAAGTCCTCGGGGAGAGGGGGCCCTGACAAGGGTCAGTGGGGACAATGGAAGGCCCCAGGGGTGAAGTCAGACCTCCCAGTCCAGCCCTCACCTTCTTGGCCAGCAGACCCCAGGACTAAGGTCAGTAGTAGGATCTGCAGGGGCAAGAGAAGGGATCCTGCCATGGTGGCCTCTCTCAGCCTCTCCGGGGGCTGCCGGGCAGAGCAAGGGTCTCTTCTGCTGGGGCTGGGAAGGACAAAGAGTTCAGGAAGCAGGAGTCCAAGCCCCCAGCCCTCCTCCAGCAGACCCAGGAGTCTGCGCCCCAGCCCCTCCTATGTCGGACCTAGAAGTCCATATCCCCAGTTTCTCCCCTACTCAGACCCAGGAGGCCAGGCCTCCAGACCTCCCTTCCCCTTGGGACTCAGGAATCTGGGTTCCCATCCCTCTTCATCCGCAAGTCTAGATCCTCAGTTCCTTTTTTCCTAACAGACCCCAAATTCCGGACCTCCAGTCCCTCATCTCTCACTACCGGGATTCCAGCCACCCCCCCTCCGCTCAGAAAAAGGAGCCAGCCTTCCAGCCAGCCTCATCCCCCACCCCAAATGAGGCCCCTTCTCACCTCCGGAGGGTCTGATGTGATCTCGGCTCCAGTCTCGGTTGGGAGCCAAGCGTGCCCAGCCCTGTGCAGGGCGGCCCTCTTATACCACCCCCGCCCCCACGCCCGCCCCCAGCGCCCTGGGGTGCAGGCGGAGCCGGCTGTGAGACTCCCCCATCTTGCGTTCGCAGTTATCTCGAAGCCCTGAGGCAGCGAAAGCAATTGGCAGCACTCAATTCTTTCTCCACCCTCCCTCTCCAGGCCAGGGGCGGGCGGTACCCAGCCAGTTCGCCCCGCCCATTCTGCCCCTATGTCCCTGGCGGCTGCTGCAGGTGTAGGATCTGAGAGGGGGCCGCTGCAGCAGGAGTCAAGGAACAGCAGAGCTCAGGGAATGGCCTCCTCTGGGGCCATTTGCTTGTCATTCCCTCTAAGGGGTGGCCTACACCCCGTACCCTAATTCAGACCAGCCTGTGGCAATTTGTGCAGGCTGGATCCCGATGGTGTCTTTGAGCCCCAACCCACTTCCAGCCCTGATGTAGGGATACGAATTAAAAAGAGGGAGCTTTCCTTAACCCCACCTTACTAAATGCTCGCTGTTACCAATTTAGTCTGTGTTCTCATATTATACACAGATTGCTATTGTATTATGTATTTATAACAAAGAACTCCATACTTAAGCCTTGTGTAATAGAACACTTTTTCTCTGTAAAATACCTTGAACAATTTTCCCTCTTAGTGCATTTAGATATTTCCTTTTCCTTCCTAAGGATTGGATAGTATTCCACTCTATGGTTGAAACACGATTTATGTAATGTGTGTTTCAAATTGATGTACTTTGGATAGTTACCACTATAATAAGGATGGAATGAACTTCTTTGTACATTCGTCTTTGCTCCGGCGTTCGTTCAAGGATTCGCTGAGCATCTACTCTGCCAGAAACTGTTCTGTTCCTGCGGACACAGCAAGCAGTCAACAAAGCAGACAAAAATTCCTTCACAGAGCCTCTCCTACTGGGTGGAGACCATGAATACAAAAATAAATACATAAAATATATTGTTTGTTAGATGGTGGGAAGCGCCATGAAGAAAAAGAAAAGCGGGAAGAGGGATAGGGAGTTATTGGTTCCCTCCACTCTCAGAGATCCCTGGGGTTGTAATATTTGGAACAATGATTGGAAAGACTCCATGTGAAGGTAACATTTGAGCAAAATCTTGAAGGAGGTGGTGAATGGATCTATGTAACCACTTGTGGGCAGTGAGTTCCAGGCAGAGCAAACTGGCAGGTGACCTAGGCAAGGGGTGTGACTAGAATGCTCTAACAGGGAAGACATTTTGAGTGGAGCAGAATGAGCAAGAGAGACAAGGGCAGGCCATGAGATCAGAGACCTAACAGGACTCTTGAAGGGTCCTCACAGGACTCAATGACATAGTCTTGAAGACCATTTTGTAGGACTTTAGCTTTCACTTTGAGTAAGATGGGACATTGTCTGATTATTACTTGAAGGCAAATTCCTAAAAGTGGAATTGACCCCAACTTCTAAATCAGATCTCCAAAATGTAATTGGTTCCTCAGCTATCAGCCCAAATCTTACCTCAATGCTGACCCAAACCCAATTCTACCTTTGTTCCATAATCTGACCCATAATAGGCATTAATGTTGCTTACCCAGGCATTCACTCCTTCTGCCCTTCTGTGAACACCCTGATTTTGCTTGGATAACCTTTTGTCCTTATCATGACAATAAGCTTTACTGCATCAAACATGAAACCTATATTCTGCTTGCCAGTGACTGGTTTAGAAATGGACATTAGAGGGTATCTTGGTCAATAAGGAGTGAAAGGAAGATCACTGGGGGCACTTCTGGGAAAGTTTTCAAAAGACACACCTTAAGAGTTCCCATTTTTTCTGCCAGATGATGTCCCTGATGTAAATTATGGGACTGTGGCAGCCCTCCAGGAACCATGGAGCAAAGTGGCTGGCAGACCAAGCCGGAACAGTGAAGGTGGCCAGACTGAGAGATGGAGATAATTGGGGTTTTTGGTGAGATCTCTGAGCTAGTGAATTAAACTATGGAGCCTCTTCATTTTGTGACATCTTTGGGTTTCCTATCAGATTTGGAGTTTTTGGTTCCTGGAGCCAAAATCTTCCTTACTAAGACCTCAACAGTTAAATTCAAATCTGATCCTAAACTATGAATCCAAACCCAATTCTAACTTGAATCTGTCTCTTGAAGCCACAGTAACCAACAAACCACTCCTGCCTCCAGTCCAACTAGAGAACCACTCTCCCCAGCCCTCCTCCCACACGGTCTTCAGATCCAATCCTTTATACACTTAAGGAATACATATTGAGCACCAACTATATACCAGGCTGGGCTAGATGCTGAGGATACAATGGCGCACAAACCCGGACAGTCCCTTCTCTCAAGAGGCTGACAGTCTAGAGTAAAAGAAAGATACATAATTCACAAACAAATGTAAAATTACAAGTATAATCTGTGCTGTTAAGGAAAGGCACAGGGTATTAAGTCCTAGAGACTTGGACCCAGGAATTGACAATAGGCTGAGAGTTGAAAGAGCAGTAAACATTAACTAGAATAAAATGGGAGGAAACCAGAGAGTATATCATTTAGAGGAATTAGCATGTGCAGAGGTCCTGAAATGGGGGCTATGGATGGAGCTCAGAGACTGAAGGTTGGCTGGAACCAGACAATGAAGAATGTATGTCATAACGAGTTTGACTTTATCCTGTGGAAGATGGTGAACCACTTGGATTCTAGTCAGAAGAGTGACATAACAAGATTTGTATCTGCAAAATATCACTCTCCCTGCTATATGAAGGATGGGTTTTAAGGGGATGCAGACCCATAAGAAGACCATCGTTGTAGTCCAGATGAGAGATGACGGTGACTTAGTTAAGGCCATTTAAGAGGTGGAGATAACAGTAAGAGGATGGATTCCATATGTGCTTAGGAAAGAGAATCAACAGGTCTTGGGGGTGGATTAAACGTAGGATGTGGTGAAGGAGTCAGATGTTAAGACTTCAAGGTCTCTTGCTCGATGGATGGTGGTGCCATTCATTGAGAAGTCATGTTCAGATATGATCAAATGCATGTGAGAGGGTGAGAGAGATCTCAGTCTCTGGCTTCAAGCATAATTCTAACTCCAATTCTTACTGTGACACAGTTCTCAACACCAATCTTGACACAAGCCAGAGTCAACCTGAAACCTCCACTCATATACCCAACTAACCCTTAACTCTCCTTTATCCGTGTCCAATTCTAACTTATACCTCAACTTGGGACCTCATTCCTGACCAAGTCCCTGACTCCAAATGTCAGCTCGAGCTACAACTCACACCTCAACCAACCTTAAACTTTGACCAAAACCCTGATTCCCTAAACATAAACCAAACTCAATCTTGACCCCAAACTGAATATCACCATAGCCTCAGTTCCAAGCCTGACCCATGCACAACTCAAACCATAGTGTCCATCCCAAGCTATAATAATATTCCAGGAAGCCCACACTGACATCTCCCTATGAGCTCATCCCCAACTCACCCCACTCCTAACATTCTCACTCCTGTTCCAGCTCTATCCCATCTCCAACCCAATTTCTATCTAAAATTTCATATTTACTTTCACGTCCGACTCTTTCCCCATCCAGTCTTCATTTTCCCAACTCCACATACCACCTTGACCCTTTATTTCACACAAACTCTAAAATAAAGTCTACCAACTGACACCATACTAACAATGACCCCATACTGACTAAATTCAAGCAAGTCCCCAAACTTTCTGAGACACTTACGCTCATCATATCCAAAATGAGACCCCAGAATGCAGACTCCTGACCCCACCAATTCCACAGCAGGACCCTGGCCTTGAGAGGCATCAACCTTCCTGACTTGGGCTCCCAAATCCAGTAGAGGTAGACCCCAGGCCACTTGACTTCATAGCCCCATGAGTCAGTAATCTGTATCCTCCCCTCTAAGCTTCCCAAGGAGAGGAACTTTAGTAAGACTTCCAATTTGTTATCTACTGCCCAAATCTCTATACCTGGATTCTCTCTTCAGGCCCCTGCTTCATCAGCATTCTGTCAGAAATAGAAAGGGAGCTACACTTCTCTGGAGCCCTGTTGTTCATTCTTACAAACCCAGAACTTCTCCTCTGCTGTGCTCTGCATATCTGTCTTTCTGTGTTCTTAACTATTTAATCTGATTTTGTTGCTGAACACATCTTCATGAGCAGAAGGAACGCATCTGGTGTTCGCTGGTGTTTTCTTTAACACCCAGCCCAGACCAGGGAACGTAGGAAATACTTAAATAAATACTAGCTTGCAAACCACTGTCATCCGCAGATTCGCCAGTCTTAGACTCAGTCTTTCCTTGATCCCTACGTCAATCAGCCATGGGGTGTGAGCAAAAGAACTCGGCCTCACAAGTCAGACCAACCCAGGTGTGAATCCTAATTGCTTGCCCTGTGATCTCAGGTAAGTGACTTAATTTTTCTTTCTTTCTTTTTTTTTTTTTTTGAAGATTTTATTTATTTATTTTACAGAGAGACAGACAGCCAGAGAGAGAGGGAACACAAGCAGGGGAAGTGGAAGAGGAAGAAGCAGGCTCCCAGCGGAGCATGGAGCCCGATGTGGGGCTCAATCCGAGGACCCTGGGATCACGCCCTGAGCCGAGGGCAGACGCTTAACGACTGAGCCACCCAGGCGCCCCAGTGACTTAATTTTTCTGAACTTCACTTTGCCTCTCTTTAAAGTGGGGAGTGGGGCACCTGGGTGGCTCAGTTAGTTGGGCTGTCTGGCTTTGGCTCAGGTTGTGATCTCAGGGGTCCTGGGAGCAGGCCTCCCTGCTCAGTGGGGAGTCTGCTTCTTGCTCTCCCTCTGCCAATCCACTCAACTCATGCTCTCTCTCTCTCGAATAAATAAATAAATAAATAAATAAATAAATAAATAAAATCTTGAAAAAAAAATAAAGTAGGGGGGAGAAAAATTTACTTCTCAAGGTAAATGGGAGGATAAAATAAAATTATGAAAAGAAAGTGGATGTACACATAGCACACACTGAGTTAATATTAGCTCCCTTACCCCATTATCCAGAATGAAGCAGCTTCCATTTCTTATATGCCTGCTGTGTGATGTGTCAGGCATTTCTCAGAACTCATCTCTATTCCTCACATGGGTCCAAGTGAGGACTGTCTTCCCCATTATACAGATGAGAAAATGGAGTTTTGAAAGAGGTGAGATCACTTGAGCAAAGTCTATTGCTAAGGAGTCAGAAGAGGCAGAATTCAAATGCTGAGGATTGCCCATGGTATCACGGTTGTACAGACCTACACTCTGAGAAGAGAATTTTCCAGGGACACTGTCACACACCTTTGAAGTTGCATATGGCTCAGAATGGACTTGGAACCCTACGGGCCTATTAATGATGCATACCCCCACGTTGGTGAGACTGCCAAACCCCAGCCCTCCTGTGCCGTTTGGGTTTAGCACCAGCACCTGTTCTGAAGTCCCACACAGATACCCAGCCTCATACTTCCCTCACCCTCAAACTCGTGTCCTTGAACCATTGCCTGATGACTCATCCTCCAGCTCATGATTACACCTGAGAACTGGCATCTGCTTATCCTGCCAGCTGTGCCTTGCCCTGAGGGATTCTGGACACTGTGACCCTGGAACCTCCTGACTCAGCCCCTTGGGTTCTGAAGGCCCATTGTTTCTGACTTCTTGGATTCCCTTCCCTCTTCTTTCAAGAACAGCTCCCCACTTCTTCTGGGAATCTGCTCTTTCATTTCGCATAACTCTGGTGAAAATATCAAACACAGTTATCTAATCCCTCCCATCTGCCCACCCAAGCACTGAGATTGCTGAATGACCCAGGTCAAGCCAATAAGAGCATTGCTTCCTCCCTGACAACAAAGATTGATCCAAGGGGTGGGCTCATTCAGAGCCAATCAGAGTTCTTCCCTGGGAGCAATATCAAGATGCCAAAAGAAGGGAGATCTTTGTTTCTGCTGTGTTTGCTTAATTGGGTGTGTCAGTAGCTGCTATGTTCCCTCCATCTAAAAAGTCTGTCTACAGAGACTAGAATGAGATCCACAGAAGGAAAGAGACAAGCAGAAATGAGAAACAATTCACACACGCCAAAAAGAAAAACAGAGGGAGAGAAGTAGGCAGAGTGACAGAAAGTGTCACAGAGAGAGAGAGAGCAAGAGCATGTGTGAGAGAGCTGATTGGCTTAAGTCACCACTTCAAGTACTTGAGACTCTGGTACCCGTGTCACATTCTGACATCACGAACCATCCCCATAACCTTCTTAGGCACCTAAGCCAACCATCCCCTCTTGCATATAAGCCAGTTCTAACCGGGGCTCTGACACTGCTATCCAAAACTCCCTGACTAAGTGGATCCTTCCAGCTTTTGTCCATGCCTAGTATTCTGATTTCCTCCCAGATTCCACAGTCCACGATCCTATTCCTGAATTTCTGGTTGACCTTGGACCAGTCTCTTCCTTCCCTTGACCTCAGCCATGCCCCTCCTTAATACTATAAATCAATCTTCAAGGGCTCTCTGTTTTGTTTTGTTTTTGTTTTTTTACCATTGGGGACATTGAAATATCACCTGGATATTGGGTGATATAAAGAATTATTACTAACTCTGTAAGGCATTGATAATGTAAGGTGTTTATGTTTTAAAATAATCTACATTTTAGAGCTGGAGTTGGCAAACGTTTCTCAGAAAAGAGCCAAAAAGTGTATATTTTAGGCTTTGCAAATCATGAGATAAAATTGAGGATATTATGTAGACATTTACAACAAGAGAGAAAACTGGAAAACAAATTTCCAATTTTAATTGATGAAATCCAAAAACACAGTAAATCATTTGTTACCAATTTTTGTCATACAGGTGTATTAATGAGCAAAATGGAATTATTTTCGGGGGATAACATCTTGCTCAATTAGAGTTCAAAATTAATGCTCCCTGTCATCAAATCAAGTAATAAAAGCTATTTTTAGCCCTTGGGATTTGGCCCATTGGCTTTAGTTGGCCATACCCTGTTTTAGAAACATGTAACAAAATATTTAAGAACAATAGGATGATTAACATTCGTTTCAGAACGTTCCAGCATTAGGGAAGTGTGTAATATAGGTGAAAGGATTGGTTTTGATTGAGTGGGATGGTGGTATACGAGGGTTCCTATACTATTTTATTTATGTTTCAGACTGTTCATAATAAAAATTCTAAAACAATTCTGTAGACAGAGATGACCCTTGAGTATCACCTCCAGAAATGCATCCCCAGTTCCAGGAGATAACTATCAGACATGAAAGACTTCCTCAGGATTTCTGGTATTCGGGAACTTCCACAGAGGACAGAGGTTGATGCACGAGATGCCTCTTGCTCACCCACACCGCTTGTGGAGAACTGCCCCAGCCCCTGCCCACAGCCCAGGACCGAGAGACGGCTCTTGTCACGTGACTCTAAATAACCACTGATTGGTTGGGACTGTCACCTGACCAGAAGACAGTCAAACCATTGGCCATTCAGTAACCTATCATGTGGCTGGCTGAAGGACGAAAGTTGACCTGGACCAATGGGATTCTAGTACGTGACAATATAATCTGGGAAATCCTGGGACAGTGAAGGTGCTGGTGGTAGGTGAAGGTGAAATTCAGAGGTTGGGAAGTAAGGAAAGAGACTGGAATAGCGCATCAGGGAGCCAACACTGTGAAAATGCAGAAGCATGAAGGAGAGAAAGGCGCCAGAGAGTCAAATAAATGAGTCAGAAGGTTGGTAGAAAGAAAGGAATGAAACAGAGGTGAAGAGAGATGAGATAGAGGGGAGCCAGTGCCCAAGCTGTTGCAATTTATTTATATCCTTACAATAATACCCCCTCCACACACATCTTTCCCAAAACAACATACATTAAGCCTCTGCTCTGATGAAAACTCCAGCAAATCTCTTTTTCTCCACACTTCAGTTTGGACACCTGCAATGAAGTGACTCATTTCCTTCTACCACAGCAGAAAAGCTCTAAGCTGTGAGAAAGATTTCTCTTTCTCCTAAGGAAAGAGAATTTGTCGCTAAGAGTTTTGCAGGCTGTCAATGCTCTATTTCTCCATCTGGGTGGTGGTTCCGTGGTTAAGCTGCTCATGTATTTCCTGCACCCTACTCTATTTTATAATGGGGGAGGGGAACTCTCCCCTCAAAGCTTAGGAACACTAGCTACTCAGAAAAACGAAACAGAAGTTCTTTCAAATCTGTCTTTTGCAGGCCAGTCCATTGAGTATTTGGAAATTCTTGTGTGTCTTCTCCCCTGAAACTAACCTCCCATTCCTCCAAGCCCTTCTAGAATAAGGGGGATCACTCCAGGCAGTGGTGATAGCCAGAGTGGCCATGGAGGTCCTGGTCTCTATAGACCTTGCAGCGAGCCTCCCAGCAAGGCGCAGACCCCCGTCCTTCCATCCCTCCCCATAGGGCCAAAGCACAGACAGGCAAGGAGCCAGGCTGAGTTGTGAGTTTTATTGAAGAGGGTCCAAAGCTTGTTCTAGCATCAACCCCTGCTGCCTATGGTCTTCTTGATCCAGTCCAAGTAGCGGCAAATGTTGGTGTAGACACCAGGTCTCTCAGGCCGCCCACAGGGGTCTGATCCCCAGGATGTGATGCCCTGGAGAACACCACCACACACCAGCGGACCCCCGGAATCTCCCTGGATGGGGAGAGTAGAATACTTTTACCTAAGATGTCCTGTGGTACCCAGCAGTTAGTACTAGTTCTGTAGCATGATTGGATCCCTCTAGCCAATAGGGGTAAGAGCATTGTACCCCGGGACCAGTGGTGAGACACAGGGGTGGGGCTTCATGTACAGGGACACAGACTGGATGTCCTAGGATTGCCCTAGGATTTCCCCTGGGGGAAATCCTGACCAAGGAGGCAAGAAAATGGTGTCTCAAAGGTCCAATTCAGAAAGAAGACAGTGAGGATTACGTGGAGGGAACTGAGCTGATGTCTCCATTCCTGGTCAATGGTGAAAAGATCTTTGAATCCAGTTACCAAACATAGGAGGAAGGAGCAGAGTTCTTGTGGACACACACACACACACACACACACACACAGAAGGGACAATGGCGGGAGTCTTTGGGGAAGAGATCATTGTCTCTATGGAACCGAAACCATCCAAGAGATGAGATTTCATGGGACAACGTGAAATGACTTCATTCCTGGCCAATAGGAAAGAAAGCATTGAAGTATTGTCTTCAGGGACCAATCATTAGCAAAGGGGGTGGGGCTTCCATGAGGGATGTAAACCTGGGGGAGCCCTGAGGACCCAAATTGCAGTCAATAAGAAGGAGTGTGTTTTATTTATGGCAAATCCCAAGATTTGTTATCTTGGGTATGGGGACCCCGTCGAGGGACCATTAAAGTCAATGGCTCCATTCCCTAGCCAGTTGGCAAGAAAGATTTGCTCCCCGAGGGACCAATCATAGGAGAAGGCAGCGGTGCTAGGGAACCCAGTCAGGTCCCCCCAAAAAGTGGCTGACTAATTGGTCAGTGATAGAGTGAGCACAAAATCCCAAAACTAATGCTGAGGAAGGGAGCAGGGATCTTGCGTACCCTCTAGCCTCAGAGTCTTTCCCTCATGGACATCTCCTCTTACCCCCTTATCTCCTCCTCCCTCTAAACCCCATCCTGAAGACAAGGGTTCCCAGGAAAATTATAGCAACAATTCAACATTCCTGAACCCTGTGCAGTGTGACCTGCAAGAAGAATGTGGCCTTCCCTGAACCTGCTTCCCACTCTAGAAATAGGGGTAACCTCTCTGGTCATTAACTCCTTGAGGTCACCCTCCTGCCAAGCCTCGAGCTTCTATGGGGGGTGAGGGACAAGGGAAGAAGGGGGTTTCAGAAGTCACTCACCTGGCATGAGTCGGCCCCATTGCTGTCGCCTGCACAAATCATAGCATCTGTGACTTTCCCGGGGTAGACATCCTGACACTTCTTCTGGGGAAAGATTTCTACTTCTGCGCAGTTGAGGGTGTCAGGAAAATTCTCTGAGGGGGCAGAGGTTGTAAGTTCCCAGAGAGAGCAACCATTTTTCCCTCAATCCCTGTTTGGATCTAATCTCCCTTCTGTACCCCCATGGCTGCACGGGAGAGTTTTCTGACATATTTCACAGGGGACATCATTTCTCGCCACATTAAACAAAGCCATGGCCCCTGCTGTTTGCTTTCCATCATCTAGAGAAGGGCTGTTGGACTCTACCTTCTGTTTCTTGTCCAGTCATTTCCAAATTAGGGACCGGGCAACTGGAAGACATAGAGGTGTCCCCTTGTGACACCTCTAACCTTGTCTCTCTAATCTTCCCAACCCCAGACCACCAGGTCCCCAATGTCAGCTAAATCCTACTTCTTCCAAAAGTCACCTCATCTTAGAAACCTTCCCTGACCATTCTAATGAAGACACCACCCCTCCATCACTCCCTATCTTCTAACTCTCCATGATATTTCTTTATAGCACTTACCCCTACCTAATAATTCACTTTATATGTATTTGTTTATTGTCTGTTTCCCCACCTAGCATGCAACTCCATAGGATAGAGACTTCACACAGTAAAGCGGCTGGGGCATACCTGATACTCACAAATAAATGTTGAATTAATGACTAAAAGTGAAATTAATCAGGTAATGTACACCACGGGGAATATAGTCAATAATTTTGTTACAACTTTGTATGGCGACAGATGGTAACTAGACTTATTGTTGTGATCATTTTGCTGTGTATACAAATGTCCAATCATTATATTTACACACAAAACTAATAGAATGTTGTGGCCAACTACACTTCAATTAAAAAAGAAAGAAAATGGAATTAATCTTCCTTATTAACCTTTGAGCAATAGAATTGGGGGGGAACTTCTTTTTTTTTAATTTTTTTAAAAGATTTTATTTATTTATTCGACAGAGATAGAGACAGCCAGCAAGAGAAGGAACACAAGCAGGGGGAGTGGGAGAGGAAGAAGCAGGCTCATAGCGGAGGAGCCCGATGTGGGGCTCGATCCCATAAGGCCAGGATCATGCCCTGAGCCGAAGGCAGACGCTTAACCGCTGTGCCACCCAGGCGCCCCGAGGGGGGGAAACTTCTACGTGGCACCTCTGTGATCCAGAAGCTGTATACATACTCACAAGCTCATTGATTGTGAGAAGTCTGAACTCACAATAGCTTTTTGAAAGACAGATACAGGGATACCTGGGTGGTTCAGTCGGTTAAGCACCTGACTGTTGGTTTTGGCTCAGGTTATGGTCTCAGGGTCATGGGATCGAGCCCCACGTTGGGCTCTGAGCTGAGTGTGGAGCCTGCTTGAGATTCTCTCTCTCCCTCTCTCTCTGCCCCTCCCCCTGCTCGCTCGCTCTCTCTCGCAAATAGATAAATCTTTTTTAAAAAAAGGAAGAGGGATATGTGCATTTGTCCCATCATTCATTTATCCACGCATTCATTCAACAAATATTTATCAAGCACCTACTGTGTACCAGGAGCCCTCCTGAGCACCAGGAATACACAATGAAGAAAATAGATTTAACCTGAGGCCTCATGGAGCTTAAAAATCTATTATCTATCTATTACCTAAAATCTATTATCTAATCGTCAAAATCTATAATTTTACAGATGAGGAAAATGAGGCCAGAGATGGGAAGGGGTTTGCCCAGAGGAAAGGGCAGAGCCATGGTTTGAACTGACCTGACTGATTTACGAGCAGGTAGGTTTCCACAGCATCCCATTGTCCCCTTAGAAGTAGAAGTCAGACGGGCAGGGATCAGAATCCTGTCTTTGCTTGGCAAATCCTGGCTTTCCTGGTGAATCACATGCCTCTCTGAGCTGAGCCTCAATTCTCTCACTGTGAAGCAGGGTGAGGGCTGCCTGGACTCTGAAGTCCCAAAAGGAGGACTTCAACGGAGGTCCAGACTTTGGGTCCAGAGTGAGGAGGGAGCTGGAGACCTAGACTGTGGGTCTTGGGAGAGGAAGGGACTGGACTCCTGGGTGTGAAGGACGAGAGTCTCTGGCACCAGGAATCATGGGTTCAAAAGGGAGAAGATGATTAGGAGCTTGTTTTCTGGGGCCCCTGAGGAGCCCATATACCCCAAGCCTGTTAAGAAGATTATAGAAAATCCTGTGCAATGGAAAATTTCATAACATGGTGCTCTCCATGGAATACCTGGGTGGCTCAGTTGGTTAAGCATCTGCCTTCGGCTCAGGTCATGATCCCAGGGTCCTGGGATTGAGCCCCGACTTGGGAATCCCTGCTCAGCAGGGAGTCTCCCTCTCTCTCCCTTTGCTTCTACCCCCTTCATGCTCTCTCTCTCATTCTCTCTCAAATAAATAAAATCTTAAAAAAACAAAACAAAACAAAAAAACCAAGGCACCTGGTGGCTCAATCGGTTAAGTGTCTGCCTTTGGCTCAGGTCATGATCCCAGAGTTCTGGGATCAAGTCCCCCATCAGGCTCCCTGCTCTGCGGGGAGCCTGCTTCTCCCTCTGCCTCTCTCTCTCTATGTCTCTCATGAATAAATAAAAATTTAAAAATAAATAAATAAACCCGTTGTGTTAACATAAAGAACATTAAAACAAAACAAACAAACAAACAAAAACCAAAAAAAACAAAAAACAAAAAAAAAACAAAAACAAAAACAAACCATGGTACTCTCCACCGGGAAGGAGACTTTCTTTCTTCTTTTCTTTTCTTTTCTTTTCTTTTCTTTTCTTTTCTTTTCTTTTCTTTTCTTTTCTTTTCTTTTCTTTTCCTTTCCTTTCTTTTCTTTTCTTTTCTTTTCTTTTCTTTTCTTTTCTTTTCTTTTCTTTTCTTTTCTTTTCTTTTCTTTTCTTTTCTTTTCTTTTCTTTTCTTTTCTTTTCCTTTCCTTTCCTTTCCTTTCCTTTCCTTCTTTCCTTCCTTCCTTCCTTCCTTCCTTCCTTCCTTTTGAAGCTGGGTGTGCAGCCCAAGTCAAGGCCTGAACTCAGGACCCTGAGATCAAGACCTGAACCGAGATCAAGATTCGGACTCTCAACTGATGGAGCCCCCAGGCGCCCCGAGGAGGCATACATCCTTTATCCACTCATTCACCCATCCATTTTTTGGGGAACCTGGTTTAACAATCTGCTATTTTGCTTTCTTTCTCCCACCACTCCGTTAATATTTTGGCCTTCTGGGTTTCCAACATAGGCCACCTATGAATCTCAACCTCACAATCACTGTCCCTTCCCTATCTCCTTCTGGAGGCAAAGCTTTGCCAATGGCTTGAGGTCCACTGGGCCAGCCAGCTCCTCCTCTCCCTCCTACTACCTCGGGGGCTGGTGACGGTGCCCCAGCCCGAGATGGTGCACTTCTGGCCAACTTCAGGGCAGTGATCCGCCAGGTTGATGGGCTTCACTTTGGGCCCTAGGGATGCCCGACGGCGTAGTTGGATGAGCATGAGATCGTGGCTGTGGTCCTCATTGCTGCCGTTGTAGCAGGGGTGCGGGATGGATTGAGCCACAGCTATTTCTTGCTCTGAACTGTCTTTATTCTTCAGGCTGTGATCCCCCAGGCGTACTGTGTACTTCCTGTAATGGTGGAGAGTAATTGGGGACCCAGGCAGGAGTCTGGGACCCCGTCCCCTCCTCCCTCAGCCCTCCTCTTTCAGACGCTCGGTCTCCAGCTCTCTTCTTCCCCCCTTTCCCCAGGCCCCAGCCCACCTCTGCCCCAGGTATCCACTCACTGTTTTTTACAGTGGGCTGCTGTAAGGACCCAGTTGTCATCGATGAGGACACCCCCGCATAGCAGCCGGATGCCCTGGAACAAGGCTATCTGCCAAGGCTGCGAATGGGCCTCACACTCCTGGCCGCCCAGCACCTTGGACTCCTGTGCCCTCAAGCGTCCTGCAGCAGGAGGGACAGGGTTTGGATCGTCACCCCCTGGGGCAGCGCAGAGGCCAGGAAAAACCACTGTGGGTTCAAAAGGACCTACAGCGAGTTCTCTGCCTGTCTCCTCTCATGCCCACACCGGGAAGGTGAGGCCCCCCAACATGCACGGGCTGCCACACAGATGTGCATGTCCACTCATTGAAGCCCATGAGTCACACCGAGTCGCACACCCGAGCATGCTTCCACATGCTCCCACATGCGTCTGCAAGCCATGTCTACTGGGCATGTCTGCACCCCTCAGCAAGCAACCTTGCCGGCTTAGCATGCTCGCGCAGTATTCCACACAACCAGACACACTCTTACCCACTGCCGTGTGTGCGTGCCTCCGTCCACCCTCAGGAAAGCCCGAAGACGTTCCCAACTGTGATCGCACGTCCCCCCCGCCCCCCCCCCGGCCACCATCACAAGCACCTGCCACGCATTCCTGCAGGCTCCCGCCAGGCCCCCTCACCTGCCCAGGCTTCCAACAGCAAGAGCAGGAACATCCAGGTCCAGACCGCAGCAGGTGAGGGATGTCCCATGGTGGGGTCTGGGAGAGGGAGAAGGCAGGGCTGAGAAATGAGGAGGGAGGAGCCCTACGTCCAGAAGAAACTTGAAATAAGAAAGCAGAGCATCTGGAGCCATTCTTCTGGGTCCTGCAGGAGGAGGGGCGTGGGGACCCCCGCTTCTTACGTCTGAGGAAGAAGGGGGCAGACCCCAGATTTCTGAGTCTGAGGAGAGGAGGTGGGAGCTGGATTCCTACATTCCCAGGAATGGGAGAGTTAGAGTCCCAGACCCCTGGATCTGAAGGAAGAGGGGACTTGGCATTAAGATTCCTAAGTCTTGGGGAGGAGGGGGCCGGGGTCCAGATTCCTAAATCTTGAAGGAGGAAGGGGTCTGAGATTGGGGTCCTGGGCCCTGGGAGAGCAGGGGCCCGAGGCCTGATGCCCGTGTCTGAGAACTGTGGCATCTCACCTTGCAGAATCCAGGGGGCGGGGTCACCGACTGATTCAGACCCAGAGTAAGAGGCCCCAATACTTCAGCTCTGTCTGCCTGGTACTAGGTTCTGGAGGCTTTTAACTGGGAATCCCCGCCTCCCGCTCCGCCTCCCGCTCCGCCTCCTCCCGCTCGGGAGCCCGCAGAGCATCTGGGAACTGGAACCCTGTGTATGAGTGAGGAGGGGCTGAGGGGCTAAGGGCCTGAAAGGGAAACTTTGAGGGGTGCGGGTTGTGGTGGCTAGGATCTGGACCTCCCCAGGCTTGGGAGAGAAGGACAGAAGGACGTCAGTGCTGTGACTTCTGGGTCTGAAACAGAAAGGGGCAGGGACCCGGACAACTGACTCCGAGGGAGGAGGGGGCTGGGGATCTGGACTCAGGGTCCAGGGGAGGTAGGGGTTGGGGGTCTGAACTCCTGGTCTGAGGGAAGAGGGAGCTGGAACCCAGAATCCTGGGTCTGAAAGAGGAGGGCGCTGGGAATCTAGACTCTGGTGCTGGAGGAGGGGCTGGGATCCAGACTGTAGGTCTGAGAGAATAGGGACTGGGGGCCCAGACCCCGAACTGAGGGAAGGGAGGTGAGGTCTGGACTCCTGGACCTGGGAGGGGAAGGAATGGGGTTCTGGATTCCTGAGTCTGACGGTGGAGGGGGCTGGGGACCCGAACTTTTGGGTCGGGGATGGGGGGAATAGGCTGAAGTTTTGGTCTGAGGGAGAAGGGGGTTAGGGGCTGAATTCTTAAGTCTTTTTAGGAGTGACTTGGAGCCTGGGTTCTTGTGGTAGCAGGGGGCTGCTGCCACTAACTGGAAATGGAAGAAAGATGAGTCTTCTGAGGGCGGAGCAGGCCGCGCCCGCTGCCCCCTGAGAGGTCCAGGATCTGGGAAGGCAGGTTTGGGAGGTAGCGTGACCTGGTTTCCCCTTCCCCTGGGGGCGACGGGACCAGCCCAAGCAGAGCCCAGCGGCCTTGCTGCAATAGGGCTGATGGAGACAGACTTTAGGGAGGACCAGTTACTAGGGGCTTAAGGGGGAATTGCTGTACGGTGGCTGTTCCGTGTGTACCCATCGCCGCCCACCCGTTGCCCTTCCTTCATCCTACAACGCAGGCAAAGGGAAGGCGCGGCTCCCCGCGTTTATTGTAAAATCTTCCATTGAATCTGAATGAATCGAGACCCTCCCCCAACTTCTCTCAGTCGGGTCCCCGCCAGGATTCAAATACCCAGGGGCGCGGGCGGAGAGGCGGAGCCCGACCGTGCATAGGTGGCTAGTAGGGGAAGCTACAGGGCCCCTGACGTCACGGGGGCGGGCTCTCCCACTGAGGGGGCGGGATTACAGGGGGCGGGGCCCGGAGGGGAAGTCTCATTGGGCAAAGTTCCGAGGGGAGGAGCTGTCTGAGGGAGGTGCTCCTGGACCGTAGCCACAGGTGAAGCTGTTCCACGCGGGTGGTGCCAGCTCTGGTGACGTCACGGCGGCGGGGCTACAGGGGCGGAGGTGTATCCCCGCTGCTTTCCGACCCGGCCGGCCCTGAGGGCGCCAAGCCTGAAGATCCAGAAGGCGTCTCGGGGCAGGTGAGGCCACGCTCCGAGACCTCTGAGGCCAGAGCTCTGCAGTTCCCCGCTACCCTCCTCTCTTGTCGCCCACGGCACGAGGGCTCAGTTGTCTTCCATGGTCTTTCGGATCCAGTCCACGTAGTGGCACACGCTGGTGTACACAGCGGGGCGCCGGGGTTTGGAGCAGGGCTCAGCACCCCCGGACACCACACCCGCCAGGGTCCCATCGCAAACCAGGGGACCCCCAGAGTCACCCTGTGCGCGGCAGAAGAGCAAAGAAACGTTTAAGCAGGTGTATTCATGATATTACACTGGCCACTTCCTCTCAGGAAGCCCCCAGTTTCCTCCTCTCCCAACACCTTAGCATCCAGGCGGCCAGTCCCTCCTCCCTCAGACCCAGGAGTAAGAGCTTATAGCCCTCACCTCACCCCTGCACTTAGGACTCTGGGATCCTAGTCCTCTCTTCCCCCAGGACTTAAAGTCTGTCCTCCCAGTCTCTCCTCCTTTAGATCCTGAAGTCCCGGCCTCCAGTCCCCTTTAAATCCAGGAATCCTGGCCTTGGCCCCATCCTCTCCCAGCACTCAAGTGTCCCGGATCCCTCCTTGCTTTCATCCAGGAATTCTGGGGCCCCCAACTCTCTAATTCCCTAGGATCCAGAAATCTGGCAGGATACCCATTCCCCTCTTCCCCAGAGTAGGTCTTACCTGGCAGGAGCCCCGGCCGCCCTCCCAGAGGCCAGCACAGAGCATACTGTCTGAGATGTGGCCCGGATATGCCCGACGGCAGAGTTCATGATCCAGGATGCTGATGTTGGCACATTGTAGTGTGAGAGGGTACTGCACTGTTGGCAAAAGACAGCCACCCATAGAGTATCAGCAGCTGTGCCCATCACACTCAGCAGCCCCTCCCCCCAGACCCTTCCCTAAGGAACCACTCTCAAAGATAGAAAGACTCTCAAAGATAGACTCTCTCTATCTCAAAGATAGAAACAAGAGATGGTGACAAAGAGAATCATAACATAAAAGAGAAACAGACGTTTGAGGAGAGGGAGAGAGCCAGAGAGAGAGCCAGAGAAACAGAAAGATGGGAGAGCCAAGAGCCAAGAAGAGATACATACACGACCCACAGAGAAAAATAGAGACCACGGCAGGAGTTAGACCTCTTAAGGGGAAAGAGATTCTCAGAGGAAGCAACGAAGAAAGAGAAAAGAGCAAGAAACAGTCCCAGAGATGCCAAGGGAGAAGGTAATGAGAAAAGGAGGAGACATTTATGGTCATTGACAGAGACAAAGATAAAGACTTAAGAGATTCTAGACACAGAAAGGGAGATACAGCGTGTATAATATAGAGATGGATAGAGATATGCATATATCCACATATATAATCTAGGGGCATGGATTCAGATGGGCTTGACAGGCAAATAGAAGTGGGTGGAGGGGACTGTGCGGACACAGCAGCCAGTAGGGGGCACTAGAGTGGCCCAGAGAACAGCATCTGGTCCATTGATGCCGCCCAATTGTCACTATTTGGGGAATGTGGGTCCCACGTTGCCAGTTCTTTGAGTTTTCTCAGCAACTGCAGAAATTTGGCTTTTACGTAAAATCTCCCAAGCTCAGACTCTTTTTTCAAGGCATTTTGAAAACAAAGACTGATGTGGGAGGCTAAATGTGGTTAATGGGTTGCTGATTTATGACTCTGAGAGACGTAGGCCTTATTTCAATTCTATGAAGTGTATATTTTCATATTTAAACATCTCTGAAATCAGGTGCGTCTTCCAGCAAATGGTGTCATACAAGGATCAGGGGAACTTTTTTGCCCTGTTTTTAGTGGTTGTAAATAATGATACATCTAGTAATTTACAGCATCTTGGATTTTTTCCTTATCTATCTATCAAGAGAAGAAAAGGCAGAGATAGAGAAATAGGGGGGATTCAGACCCTCAGCATGAGACAGAAGGGATTGGGTTGTGGGCAAGGCTATACCCTTAGGACTGGACACGGCCCCCCAGCCCGAGATGAGACACTGGGTGCCTGGGGAGACGCAGGTCTGGCTGAGGTTGAGGGGCTGCACGGCAGGTCCCAGGTATGCCTTCCTGGGCAGACGGATCAGCATGATGTCATCACTGTGGTCATGCGCCCTGAGGTCTTTGTTGAACCCAGGGTGGGGGAAGAAGTCGGTGGCCCGGAACAGTTGCTCTGGGCCCTCCCATTGCCAGAGGTGGTGCTCCCCAAGGCGGACCCACAGATACCTGTTGGGACAGGCTTCAGAGGTCAGGCTGGGTGTCCACCAGGATGATACGGCTCCACAAGCCCTACACTCTCTCTGGGCCCCATCGTTTCTGTATGACCCAGAGTGCTGTGTGACTTAAAGCAAGGCACACACCCTCTCTGGGCCCCACCTTCTCACTCCATCCCTTCGTCTGCCTCTACCTTTGTAGCTCTCCCCTAAAAGCTCACACCCCTTCCTAGTGCCATACCAAGTGAGCCACCTTCCTTCCTGCCCCACCTGGAGCCTTGGTGGTGACCTGGGTCCCCTGGAACTGTGTAGGCACATGGGGGCTCCACCTACCACACGACAGCCCCACCCCCTGCCCCCACAGGTCTGGTGGCTTCTGTGGGGAGTGGCTCTGTGTGTGTGTGGTGTGTGTGTGTGTATGTGTGTGTGCATGGACGGGGATGGGAAATGGAAAATCCCCAAGCTGGGGTCATGCATGGCCTTAGGCTTCTCCTGTCAGCCATATCCCTCACCCTCAATGCGTGTCTCTCTGAGGCCTGACCTCAAGCTCTCAGTTCACTTGTTCTGCTCTGGGCCCCTGCCCTGGACAACTGGGGACTCTCTGGGGATGTGCATGTCTATTCCTTGGCCTCTGATCTCTGACCTTAAGGACCAGGCTTATGACTGAGAATTCAGGATTGGAAAGAGTATGAGACATTATTTCTATCTCTGTCACCTCGTTGCCTGGGCTCCGTGTCTGGGAAACCAATTTCCCCCAACTCGTCCTCAAGCCTGAATCTTTCCTACCTCCATATCTCTGCTTCTCTCCTTAGTCTTCGGAACTGAAATCTGAACATTCTTCTTCTGGTCTTAAGTACAGACCTGAGCTGAAAGAGGCCCTATTGTGGAGCAATGCATGATGGGAAATTCCCACACAGCATTCTGTGCTTCATTCAGCACCTGTCTTTCATTCCTGGAGAGAAGACTATCAGAACAAGATGGGCTACCCCTTTCCAGAGGTAATATAGAAATTCTGGATTTCTGCATCAGGTAGATGCTAAGATTCTGTTGGAATTCTAGAATTCCAAGATTCTAACACCCTAGGAATCCACGATTCTAGAATTCTATGTTCTAGAATGCTATGAATCCAATATTCTAACATTCTATATTTCTCTAGGTCGAAAGTCTGGGGTTTTAAGATTATCTGAATGAAATCAAGGATTTAAAGAGCCTAGAATTCTAGTATTCTGGGTTTATAAAATGAATTTCATCAATCTAGAATTCTGTAATTATTTTTTTATGTATTTTAAAAAGATTTTATTATTTATTTATTTGCCAGAAAGAGAGGGAGGGAGAGCACAAGCAGGGGGAGTAGCAGGCAGAGGGAGAAGCAGGCTCCCTGCTGAGTAAGGAGCCAGACACAGGACTTGATCCCAGGACCCCGGGATCATGACCTGAGCCGAAAGCAGACGCTCAGCCAACTGAGCCACCCAGGCGTCCCTAGAATTCTGTAATTCTATGATTTTAGAAATTTAAGAATCTAGAGTTCAAATAGTTTGAGACTCTAGAATTCTCTCAATTAAAACTTTGGGGATTTTAAGACTCTGGAAGGATAGCATTCTAAGATGTTTAATTCACCAGATTCTAGACGTTTATATTCATAAACGTCTAGAATTCGATCGATTCAAGATTCTAGAATTCTGCAAGTCACAGGATTCTGGGATACTGTGAATCAAAGATTCTAGGACCATGAGCTTCTATATTCAATGAACCTAGTTAGAATACTGAACCTAAGATTCTAGGGTTGTGCTGGCCAATACAACTATTGAGCACTTGAAACGTGGCTGGTCCAAATTGAGACATGTCCTATGTGTAAAATACACTTCTGATTTCAAAAGCGTGGTATTAAAAAAGACTAAACTATATCATTCATAAGTATTTAAAAAGGGATTGCATATTAAAATATTTGTTTGACCATGAGAGACTCTTGACTCCGGGGAAACAAACTGAGGGTTGCAGAAGGGAGGGGGTGGGTGGATGGGGTAACTGGGTGATGGGCAGTAAGGAGGGCACGTGATCTCATAAGCACTGGGTGTCATACGCAACTAACGAATCATTGAACACCACATCAAAAACTACTGATGTACTATATGTTGGCTAATCGAATTTAAGTTTAAAAAATAAAATAAAATAAAATAAAATAAAATAAAATAAAATAAAATAAAATAAAATAAAATAATGGTTTGAGGGTGTCAAGTTAAATCTATTATTAAAATTAATGTTAATCCTTTCTTTTTTACTATTGTAATATGTCTACTAGAAAATTTAAACTTGGGGGGCGCCTGGGTGGCACAGCGGTTAAGCGTCTGCCTTCGGCTCAGGGCGTGATCCCGGGGTCCTGGGATCGAGCCCCACGTCGGGCTCTTCTGCTATGAGCCTGCTTCTTCCTCTCCCACTCCCCCTGCTTGTGTTCCCTCTCTCGCTGGCTGTCTCTATCTCTGTCGAATGAATAAATAAAATCTTAAAAAAAAGAAAGAAAGAAAGAAAGAAAATTTAAACTTGGGGCACCTGGGTGGCTCACTTGGTTAAGTGTCTGCCTTTGGCTCAGGTCATGATCCCAGGGTCCTGGGATCAGAGGGACTCCCTGCTCAGCAGGGAGTCTGCTTCTCCCTCTGCCCCTCCCCCACCTGTGCACACACACTCTCTCTCTCTCCCTCGCTCTGCTCTCTCTCGCTCAAATAAATAAAACCTTACAAAAAAAAAAAAAGAAAAGAAAAGAAAAGAAAATTTAAACTTAACTATGTGGCTGGAGTTTTTACCCACAGGGCCGCGCTGCTCTAGGCTCCTAAGATTCTACCAGTCTGAGTCTCAATTCTAGAATTCACCGAAACTAATGTGGAATTTCGTGGATCTGAGATTTTAGGAGTCTGTGACTCCGGATTTTTCTGGGTCAGAGTCTAGGTTTCCAAGAGTTTTGAATTTTAGACCCTTATAATTAGATTCTTCGGGACTCTAGAATTTGGAGGGTCAACTCTGATTCTAAGAGGTGAACTTTTGGGCACAGAAAAGAAGGCGAAATCCCTCCCAACCACAGCTCCCTCCCTCCTCTACCGAAGGCCCCTTGCCCCCCTCACCCCTCCCTTACCTCCTAACCCCCCCCCCCCCCCACTTGCCCCCCG
>NW_024424341.1:48966229-49013476 GCF_017311325.1 Ursus maritimus | reverse complement strand
ATGGCTCGGGTGTCTGCCCAGCCATGCCCTGGGGTGAGGTGGAGGCAGAGGGGTCATTGACAGGCACGGTGGGAGGGCTGGGGGAGACGGGCTAGACGCCTAGCAGGAAAGAGCGGAAGCCTGGGAGGTCAAGGGCGAGCTGCCTGGTGGGGCTCCCGGGACCGCGGAAGGGCAGCGGGACCGAGGGCTGGAGCCTCACCTGCCAGGAGAGAAAGCAGAGAACAGACGAATCCCAGCCTCATGACCTCGGGGTGCCTGGGTCTTGAGCACGCGTTCAGGCTGCCCTGTGCTTCTTGAAGGTAAGCCATGCCATCTCCTTCCTCCTCTCTGGGGCCGCCCCTGTGATTAATCTGGGTTGGGAAACGTCCCAGGGGGAGGGGGAAGCCCTGGGGCCTTGACTGGGGGCCTTGGAAATGGAGGCAATGCAGGGAGACCCCCCCTGAGCCGGATGAGCTGGGCCAGGGCTGGACTGAACGGGGGAGGAGCCCTGGGATGCGGAGTCCTCCTGGGATCTCCAGAGAGGGGAACCCTCATTCCCATGATCTTGGGATGCAGGACCTGGATACGGGATGTTCTGTGGTCTGGAGGAGGAAGAGGGAAAGACGATCCCTAAGGCTGGTCTGGAGGAGGAAGAGGGAAAGACGATCCCTAAGGCTGGGTCCTAGGTTTATCTTGAATGAAGCTGTGGTGAGCTAGGACCTGTGTCTGGGGCAGGCTGGAGGGATAGGCAGCAGGACCCCTCCCCCCAAAAAAGCAGGTGAGGATTGGGAGAAAGAACAGAGACTCAATAGGAAGAAGGCAGGCCAGATGGGGCAAGGCAGGGAAAGAGAGAGAAAATTTAAAAAAGGAGAGAGGAACAGCGGTACAGAAGGATCCAGGGTGAGGGAAGGAGAGAGAGGGAGAGACAGAGACTGAGCAAGGCAGAGACCACAAGAGCCACACACGTGTGTACCCCCTACAGAGCCCTCCCTGCCCCGGGCACGTGGGTCCCTTCCTCCAAGGACAAAAGCCTCTCCTAGAAGGTTGAGGAAATATGGTTCCAACTGAATTGACTCACTCTTGTCATAAACTACTCTACCCCCTTCTTCATATCCCTACCACCCAAGACCCACATGCCCAGCCTGCCTGGAATAAAGCACTTTCCTTTTCTCTTAATACCACCAGATCTGGGCCAAGTCCTGAGAACATTGCCCTGTTTTTTCATCTCCTCCCCACCATTGTCCTTCCCATCAGGCCATCCTACCTGCCTCTCTCCTCATCCCTCCTCCTCATCAGATGGGCAGCCCCTGCAGGGCCAAGCCCAGCTCTGATTCATCTCTGTGTCCCCAGAATCACCCATTCGGGGCTGAGCTCTCAGGAGGCCTCAGGAGATGTTAATTAAATGAGTGAATGTCTTTCTCCATATTCTTTTCCTGGTAAACTCCTACTCATCCTTCAAGATTCAACCTAAATGCCCCCTCCTCCAGGAAGTCTTCCCTGATTTCTCAAGGAAGAATGCATCTTTTCCTCCCCTGGACACTCAGAGACTCCTCCACTTTCTGTTGCTATAAGCCTGATTATCACTCTGAGTCTGGGCTCCCCTTGAGTGTGTCACTTGGTGTAGTGGCTTAGAGCATGGACTCTGGAAATGGACCACCTGGGTGCAACTCTCAATGCGGGCAATTATTAGGTGTGTGACCTTGGGCAAGTCACTGGACCCCTCTCAGTTGGCCCATCTATTAAGAAGTAATAATAATCCAGGTTGGGGGGCGATTGAGTGAATCCATAGGAAACACAACAGTGCCCGGCACACGGGAGGCATTCGACAAAGGCAGAAAGTCTGTCCGTCTCCTACAGAACCCTGCACCGCCCCCATTATAATACACCTCGCTCTTGGTTGTAGGGTGTCTTTCTCTCTCTCCAGACAGGGATGGAAGACCAGAGACACTATGGGTTATGTGCCATACTAACTGCTTCTGATAACATCTCCATAGCTACCTTTTTAAAAAATTTTATTTACTTTTTTTTTTTTTTTAAAGTAGGCTCCACGACCAGCATGGAGCCCAACGCAGGGCTCAAACTCAGGACTCTGAGATCAAGACCTGAGCGGAGACCAGGACTCAGATGCCCAACTGACTGAGTCACCCAGGCGCCCCTTGATAGCTACCTTTATTGACCGTACTCTGTGCCTGGCAGGTAAGCATTTCATATTATATTGTATCATCTCATTTAATTCTCACAAGAGTCTATCCGATCTCTGTTCCACAGAGGGGAAAACTGAGGTCGAGAAAGCATTCAGTAATTTTCTCAAGGTCACAAAGTAAGTGACAGAAATCCATTTCCTTCTCTACCTGGTACACTCCTACTTATCCTTTTAAACCCCAAGCAAATGTCCCCTGATCTGAGAAGACTTCCCTGACTCCTTCGGAAAGAGTCCATGGACTGTGGGCACCCTGTGCCTCCATCTGGTGCAGCACTGATCAATTTCTGTTAATCCAATGATGTATTGAGCAGCTTCTGCGTGCCAGGCACTGTACCAGGTACTTAAGAAAACTCACAGTGAATAAATCAGAGTCCCTGCTTTCACGGACTGAATCGGGAGAGAGAGGGGACAGACCGTTATGCAGTAGACAAGTAAATGAGGTCATTTCAGCTCTAACAAGTGCTGCAAAAGATATAAACCGAGCAATGGATCATTGTCTTGATGAGGGCAGGGGACCCCTTTCGCTGAGGCAATCCTGGAGGGCCTCTCTGAGGAGGTGACTTTTGAATAGAAACCTGAATGACAAGAATGGAAGTCTTGCCTGTCTCCCTGACCTGACTAGCAGCTCCTTGAGGGTAGAGCTTGGGCTGATTCATCTCCAGGACCTAGAGTAGGACACAGCTCAGTAAACACTTGTACCGTGATGACTAAAGGAACCGGCGTTGTGCCTTAAAAAATGAATCGAGTTCCCACCTCCTTCTCTTCTGAGTCTTGCATGACAAACTCAGCTGATATGCCTGAGTGGCGTTTCCTGGGTGTGCTAATGGGGACAGAGGAAGGGAGCCGGAGACTGTGTGCCACAAGGGCAAGGACCTTGTGGTTGTGTGCCCAGCATTCGGCCTGCCATATAACAGGTGCTCGGTAAATTGGCGTTTGAAAGCGCAACAAGGGCAACCGGTGCTGGATGGGACATTTCTGTTGTGTATGTTCAGCTGAGGTTACGTCTCCCCAGTCCGGGCTAAATGGAGGTGCCCAGACATCCGTTAGCCCTGCCTGGGTGCCGTGTAGAGCACCCCCCAGCGTAGGAATATTTACATGGAGACACTTCCAGGGAGAGGAAGAGAACCTTTCTCCTTCTGAATTTTCAGGGTGAAATTTCCAAGCCAATTTGGGCTAGGGTGGGGATGGCGGTGGGCTGGGGCTTATGGGTGTTGGATCAGAGGAGAACGGGGATACAGTGGAGCGGGACTGCAGCTTGCGGTTGGTGAGGGGCTAGATCTCAGAGGACTTCTTTACACGAACTTAGCACCTAAGGCGGGGAGGGTTCCTCTGGTCTTAGAGGCTGAGATGAATCCGGGGTGAGGTCCCTTGGGTTCCAGTGGCCCCAGGAGGGCAGAGAAGGGACCAGATGACTCAGAGGTGGCCCAGCTCCTGCTGGGACAGGAGGAACTGGTGTTGGGTGGACCCAGACATGGGGAACAGTGGGAGGGAGGAAGGAAGTGGTTAAGGGGAGCTTCACGGAACTTGAGAGGAAGGTGGGGAATGTGATTCTCCCATCAGCCCTGAGGGATGGCGATGCTGAGGATGGGGCGAGGGGGCTTGGGACTGGGGGCTACCCCTGTGCTTTTCTCTCCAGGACATGGAGTCATTCTCACCAGGACCCGTTCACAGATCATGACAACAGGTAGCATTTATCAGGGCTCACTACCCCCTGCGTTAATGCTTTACTGATAATTACCATAGCAACCTATGCACACGGGTGATGTGATGTCTCTTCACAATGCATCTGTGAGGTAGGCACTTCATTGTCCTGGTTTTCCACAGGAGGGGATAGAGGCCCAGAGAGGATACTTAGCTTGCACGAGTTCACACAGCAGGGAGAAGCAGAGGGAGGCAGGGTGAGCGTGTGACAGCTTCTCTCAGACACTGCGTGACCACCAGCTTCCTCACTTCTCTTGAATTAAATTTTGCCACCATTTTTGGGCCTTTGGCTTCAAAGTGCGCAGACAGTGGCAGTGGGTGGGGGGAGGTGGAGGAAGAGGAGAGATGTTAGCAGGTGTGGATGGGCGACGGCGGTTCGAACGGGGCAGGGGGAGAGTCCAGCCCCTGCAAATGCGGAGGAAGGAGCAAGGGCCGGCTGGTGGAGTGGCAGGGCCTCTGGGTCAGTTGGAGCGCATGGTTTTCTCGATCCAGGAGCTGTATTTGCAGATCTGAGTGTAGACAGCTGGATGCTGAGCGGAGCCGCAGGGGTAAACGCCCCATGAAAGGATGCCCTGCAGGGTCTCATCACAGACCAGAGGGCCACCAGAGTCACTCTGGGGGTGGGAGGAGGAGAGATCAAATAAATACATGGACCCAAGGGCTGCCCCTTGGGGGTCTGGGAGAGTGATGGGGAAGGGAGGGGTTTGGGCAGGGCTGGAGTTACGTTTGGGTAAAGATGAGCTTGGGGTGGGGCTGGAATTAAGCATGAGCTTGGGTTGGGATGGGGCTGGACTGGGGGTTGTGGACAGCAGGTGGAGGGATAAGAATGGAAACATGATGGTGCTGGGATTGTAGCTTGTGGCAGGCAAGGGGATGAAGGCGGGTGGAGAGGTAGGGATGGGGTCGGGGTTTAGGAATGGCCTGAAGATGGGAATGCAGTTGAGGATGGGGTGGGAAGTGGGTGGGAACGAATAAGGGGGAGCCGAGGAGATAGTCAGACACGGGGATGACACTGGGCTGGGGTTGGGGACGGGCCCGGGGCCTTCTGATTTCTCATACCTTCCCTAAGCTAGCTCCCATGAGTCAGAGACCCAAACCGGTCAGTCCCTACCTGGCAGGGGTCCTGACCCTGGTCCAGTCCCGCACACATCATGTTGTTGGTGATGACACCAGGGTAGAAGACCTCGCACTCTTTAGGGCTCAGGACAGTGACCTTGGAGCAACTCAGGCCCTTGTTGTACTTCACTGATGGGAGAAAACAGAAGGTAAACCCGGGGCCAGCCCCTAATCCTCCAGGACCCAGGAGTCTATGCCCTCAACCCCTTCCTCCCTCAGACCCAAAGTCCTGGACCTCAAGGTATTTCCCAGGGACCCCCAGCTCTTGCCTCTTCGGGTAGCCGTGGTGCCCCAGCCAGCAACCTGACACTCGTCTCCAGGCTGGGCACAGCGGTAGGGCAGACGCAGGGTCTGGATGCGAGGCCCCAGCACAGCGGGCCTGGCCAGCTTCAGCAGCATGAGGTCATGCTCATCTGTCCGCCTTGGCAGGATGGGGCCCGAGCCCTGGTGGTACTTGGGGTGGATAACGTGGCGAGTGGTCCGCCGGAGCTGCTCGCCCTGGAGCAGGAGCAGGTGGTCGTCCCCGATGCGAGCCCACAGAGGACTAGGGAGGGAAGAGATATATGGGGGCAAAGGCTTCTTAGGGACTGGGACCAGACTCTGAGTCCCTGGGAAGGAGGATACTGGTAGCGGGTAGGAGCCTGGACTCCTGGGTCTGAGGGAGGAGGGGTCTGAGGGTGAGGACTTCTGGTCTGAGGGAGGAGGTGGCAGGCGAAGAAGGGAGCTGGGGACCTACGTTTTTGGGACACAGGTAAGAACGATCGGGTGTTTGGGTGCCTGAGTTCTGCAAGAATTGAGGGCTGGGGGTCCACCTGGGTAAGCCCTCTTCCTTCCTCCCTCAGTGGAGACTCATGAGGTGAACAATTTCCTTAGTTCTAAATTCCTGACCACACCAGACCCTGACTTCCCAGTTGCATACAACTATCTACCCCTCAATGGAACCCAAGGAGTATCAACAAGACGGGGTGGTGGACGGGCCCAGAAACGCTTAGAAGGACCACACCGCCCCCTGGCGGCCACAGCACAACCCCCCCTCCTCCTACAGGAAGCCCTCCAGAACTGACTCCCACATGGACTCAAGTGCGGCAGCCCTTCCCGCCCCCACCCCGGGGCCTGCCTCCACAGCCCCTCCGTGGCTGCCCCGAGGAGCTACCCCTACTTGCTGTTCCCGCAGTGCGCAGCTGTGAGCACCCAGCTCTTGTCCACCAGGACGCCCGCGCAGTGGAACGAGAGGCCATTGAAGAGAGAGACCTGCCAGGGCTGCGAACCGCGTGCGCATGGAGCGCCCGAGGCCACGAGGTCCAAGCCCGTGTCGTTTCTGGGGAGCAGCACCGCCTCCGCGGCTGGAAAAAGAAAAGGGGTGGAGATCAGAGCAGGCAAGACAAGGGCTGAGTTTAGGGCCGGAGCTGGGGGGCCCACAGCCAGAACCAGGGAAGCTGGAGGGGGTGGAAATTGGGTGTCCTGCAGGAACCGAATGAAAGTGGGAGGAGAGGGACGGCGGGAAAGGAGGAGGAAGGAATCGAGCGGACTGGAGTGAGGAGAGCGAACTGGGTGCGTCTGGAGGGACAGGGACAGAGCGCCGCGCTCGGAGCAGAGCGGGAATGGAAGGCGACGGGGCCACCAGGGGGCGAGGATAGAACGCGGCGGAGCTTGAGGAGAAGGGGCGGGGACAGCGCAGCGGGTGGAGAGGGGCGAGGGCCGAAGCACCGAGGCAAGACTGGGGAGAAATGGGCGGAGCAAGAAGGGGCGGGGACAGCATGAGACCGAGAGAGGGGCCGGGGTGAGTAAGGGGCTGGGAAAGGAACCCCGGAGAAAGGCGTAGGGATGCAGGCGGAATGCGGGGGGCGGGACCCCCTGGAGCGGAGCTCGGAGAGGGGCGGGGCTGACTTAGGGGCGAGCCTGCTCCGGATCGGCGGGTGGGTGCTGGGGTCCCCAGAGGAGGAGTGGTGCGCGGGCTTGGTGATGAAAGCACACCCTACCAGGAACCTCCCGCCAAGCCCTGTCCCCCGCCTCACCCCAGAGTTGCGTCACGAGCAGCGGCAGCAGCAGCCTCGCCAGGGCCCGGGTGCCAGAGGCGGTACACAGGTGGAGGTGCGGGGGTCCCATGGCCAGGACCGAGGCTGGGGGGCGAGGACGAGTTAAAACAGATGCCCTGTCAGAGACACCCGCACACCCACCCCACCTCGCCGGTCCGCCCGGCCTGGGCCAACCCAGCCCGCGGAGACCCGCTTAACCTTCGGCCCACAACCTCGGGGGCGGACGGACGGATGGGAGATTCGGGCCGGAACACGCGATATGGGCACAATGACCCTAATGACGCCCCTCGTGGCGTCCTCCTGACCTACCAATGCCCGAAGGGGGAGCGAGGTCCCAGCCCGAGCTTTCCTGGACTGCCCGTCAAGCAGCGTTTGGGGTTCGCCCTCCTGCACAGGTGGGCGGGGGTCCGAAGCTCAGAGGCGCGCGCCATCGATAGGGAAACTGAGGCTCAAACAGGGCTGCCCGAGACCCGAAGGTACCCACCCATGCTCTCGCGACCCGCCCCTACTAGGGGGAGGTGCATCCCTCCTCACCTGGGAGTCGCTGCTGGGAAGGAGGGAGGAGACCCAGAAGTGCGTCTACCCCGCCGAGTGGGCCGCTGGAATCCTCAGCCCTGGGACCCCTGGCTTGGCCTTCCCTTTTAACCTCGAAGAGCCCGGAAATTTCCCCACCCTCCCCCCCGGGGACTCACTCCCTCCCTTTCCCTCTCCCTAATTATGCTGTGGGTGGGACTGGCACCCAACCTGGGCCCCAGATTCCTGCCCTGGGAGCGGCCCCGGGAATACAGGCTTCTTCTAGAGCCCCAAACACCCTTTTTGGAGCTGGACTCCATGGGGATTCCCCAGGTCTCCTGTTTCAAAAAGTCTTCTCAGGTGGGGGGAGAGAGGATGCCATGTTCCCAGGTAGCCTCAGGGGCTCAGAGATAATGTTGGAGAGAGGCGATGATGACCAAGAGTGAGGAAAATAAACAGGGAAATGCATACTTAGGGACTGAGAAAAGCCAGAATGCTGGCCAGGAGAGAGGGAGGCAGAGAGATAAGACAGATGGAAGGAAAGAGTCAAAGTGGCACAGAGGCACCCAGACAAGGAAAAGAAGAAATCACAGCGATAGAAAGGGGGCAGAGAGAGAACGAGACAGAGCACCAGAGACAGCGCGAAGCTCTGTGCTGAGCCCATTCCCATAGCCCGAGCCGTGGGCTCACTGTGTGTCCCAGTGACGAGCACCCCTCTTCCTCCTGCTGGAGGGGGGGGGGCGCTGCACATCACACCCAAGTGTGCTCACATCGCGTCCTCCCTGCCATCAGTGTGCCTTCAGGTGACACACGGGCCCATGAATCATGGGAGGCCAAGGCCACAGAGGAGGGTCAGTATCACCTGGACCAACTCCCTCCTTTCAGGTGAGGAACCGAGGCTCAGAGAAGGCAGTGACTCACAGAAGGTCACACAGCAAGTCTACCCAACAAACGGGAGGCCCCAGTTCCAGCTCTGGGCTCTGACTCCTCCTGCCAGCAACCTCCCCTGAAAGGCGAGCAGGACGTCGAAAAAGATCCTGAGTTCTGGACCAGCTGTGGGGCATCCTCTCCAGTGGGAACTGAGTTAACTCCTGAGGCTGTTGGGCTCTGCACTACCCGGTGGAACTCTCTACAACGGTGGAAGTGCCCTGTATGAGCCACTCAGGACAGCAGCCAGATGCGGCTACAGAGCATGCGCTGGGTGGGGAGCATGACCAAAGAATTCCTTTTCTGATTTTTGGTCATTTTCATTTAAACGGCCCCATGTGGTTAGTGGCTATGGCACCGGCCAGCACAGGTCCTGGAGGAACTACCGCGCCTGGAAGTTGGAAAGGAAAACAGTGAGAGCTCCTTGTCTTAGGTCTTAATTATGTGCAACGTGGCTTATTTTACAGATAAGAAAACCGAGCCTCAATGATGGCAGTTTCGCTTGGTAATTAAGAAATCACCTTGCTTAAAAAAAAAAAAAAAGAAAGAAAGAAAGAAAAGGAAGGAAGGGAAAAGGAAAGACAAGACTTTGCTTTAGATTCCTTGCTCGTCTCCTTACTGGCTGTGGGACTCTGAGCACGTGACTTGTTTCTCTGTGCCCAGTTTCCTCATCTGCAAAATGGGCATAATAATGGCACTTAATCTTTGTGAAGATTCAGTTGGTTGATATGTTTAAAAGCCCTTGGATCGGGGTCCGGCATATAGTAAGCAATCCAAAGATTCATTCATTCATTCATTCATTCAGTATTTATTGAAACCTTGGTGAGAGCCAGAAACTGTCTTTGGGGCTTGGGGATACAACAGAGAACCAAACAACTATTCTGTCTCCCAGAATCACAAATTAGTACAAGTCAAGATTTGAACCCGGGCCTCACTGATTCCAAACCCCAAGTTGATTATTAAGCTACAACATCTCTCATCGTCAAGGAGGCTGAAAATACATAAAGGTGTCCTCGCTCAGGCTTGACGATTAACAGAAATGAGCAAGAGCCACGTCTCCAAGTAGGGATCGGGGTGTTGGGCTGGTCCTGGCTAGTTGTTCTCCATAGTCTTCTGGATCCAGTCTACATATTTGCAGACTTTTGTATAGACACCAGGCTTTTTGGTGACAGCACACGGATCCTGGCCCCAGGAGATAATGCCTTGAAGAGACCCGTCACAGACCAGAGGGCCCCCAGAGTCACCCTGGGTATGGAGAGAGAGATAACCAGTCAGAAAGGAGGAGTGGCCATGGGAGGGGGGCAGAGTTGGGCACTGTGTTAGGGAGGAGGTGGTGCTGAGATGTTGTAGGGATGGTGTTAGGAGTGGGGTAGAGATTAAGGATGGGGTTGGCGAGATGATTGGGGACGAGGCTGGAGCTATCAGGGGACGATTGGGGCTGGAAATAGGGGTGGAGCCGGGGTCCCGTGGAAGTTAGGAATGGGAACTAGGGGTGGATATGGAGTTGGGGTCGCAGGGGGAGACGGAGTCAGGGTTGGGAATGAGATTGCAGGTGTAGACGAAGAGACATAGAGGTAGGAGACGGGAATGGGGATGTGGTTGGAAACCCAGGCCCTGCCCCCTGACCTGGCAGGAGTCCTTGCCCTCTTCCCGAACACTGGCACACACCATGGTGTCTGTGATGTTGCCTGGGTAGGCCGTCTCACACTCCTCGTGCTTGATGATGGTGATGTTGGCGCATCGCAAGGTATGGGGCAGGTGCACTGTGGAAACGGCATGAAGGGGTGTGGAAAACGAGGGCCCCAGGTCCCCTTCCCCACACTGCTGTGCCCGCTCTGCACCCACACCACAGCCAGTCCCTGTTCTTCTTGCTTGCAGCCAACTCATCTCTGTGCTTGTAGCAACAGCACTGGTAATGCGAGCGAGTAAATGTATTATGGCATTCGTTCTGTCCGCACTATCTCTAATCCAGCCCTGGTAGGTGTGCGTGATTATCCTCATTTTATAGAGAAGAAAACCAAGGTTCAGAGAGGTAAAGCCACGTGCTGAGGTCCTACAGCGAGGATCTGGACTCACACATCATGTCTGTCTGACCCCAAGGCCCAGACTTTAGTCTCCACCCTCCCCTGCTCTTACATTTCCCCTCTTCTTTTTTTGACTTATCCCACTACTGACACCCCCAGGGAGCCCCCTCTCGTACTCTCGTACTCTGGGACCCTCCCTTCTGAAGGTTCCTCTGGTTCCCTCTGTTCTTCCACAATCGGGATCACCCGCCCCCCCTCCGTGTCCCCCTCTGGAGCCCCTACACTGGGGGCTGGACGTGGTGCCCCAGCCGGAGATGAGGCAGCGGGTGCCAGGAGTGACACAGCGTGATGACAGGGTGAGCGGTCGCACAGCCCTGGTGATGAAGGCTGCTGTCTCCATCTTGACCAGCATGATGTCGTTGCGATGGTCTTTGTTGGGGAGGCTGTTGTTGAAGTCTGGGTGGGGGAAGGACTCCATGGCCATTCGGGTCTGCTCACAGCCATCCCGCCGCTGGAGATTGTGCTCCCCCAAGTGAACTATGTATCGGCTGAGGTGGGAGAGATGGCGGTCAGAGATGGAAGGTCGGGGAGAGGCAGGAGAGGGCAGGTCGGGAGAGACGTGGAGGAGGGAGAAGGGATAAGAGCACCTGAGAGAACAAAGGAACATAGCCCCACTTCTGACCTCATCCGCACTTCCCACCCAAGCCTCCTTCCCAACCCTATCCCCATTCCAGCACCCAACGCCCTTCCCAGCCCCATCCCAGGTCCGACGCCTTCCATCTTTCCCTCCGATCTCAGTGTCCATTGTCCACGCTACCCTACCCATGCCCATCTTGGACCCCATCGTATCCTCCCCCGCCCCCAAGCCCCTCTCCATCCATCTCTCCGTCTCCAGCCCCCTGCCGGCCCACCCCAGCCCCCGCACCCACGGCTTGCGGCAGTGAGCGGCTGTCAGGAGCCATTTGGGAGCGATGAGGGTTGCCCCACAGAGCAGCCTTGTCTTCTGGAACAGAGCCACCTGCCAGGGCTGGGAATGAGGAGAGCACTCGTACCCCTTGATGATCCTGGTCTCTCCCCCTACATGCCCTGGAGGGGAGTGAGGGCAAAAGAGGGGGCTCAGGCGTGAGACAAGTCCCAGAAGTGGGGGTGGGGAGAACAGAGAAGGGGTGGGTGGTCTGGGTGCCAGCCTGGCACCCCGCGAGGATGCACTGTCTGGGTGAGCCAGGTATTAAATGATTGAAATCCTTCCATACGGGGTGGTCAGTAGCTACTGTTCTACTCTGAGTGTCTCCGGCCCCACTGCAGCTGCCCTGCCCCTCCCCCCGGGACGCTCCTTGACCTCTCCCCATTCCTGCATCTAAAGGTGTTATTCTTGGCCCAGCAAGGGGCATTCGGGACCTTATTATGGCTCCTATATCCATTTAGATGCCCTATGGGTTATTCTGTGTTTTCAGCATTGGCTCAGTCAATATCCAGACATAGAGGGTTGAGGGATCCTTGCGATTGGAGTGGGAGGCCCCTGCCCTCCCCCATCCCCCACCATACCTGTCAACAGAGCAAGCATGATTAATTGAAGAATCATCATGGCCTGGAGAGGGGAAGGGCAGGCCCCAGGTTCTTCTGGGAACAAGAAGGGACAAGGGGCCCAATCACTTCATGGGGAGACTTGGGAGGGACTCTTTCATGCCCTCTCCTCCCTCCCCTGCCTGCTCTGGCTCCCCCCAGGGAGAAACAACAGGATTGGAGGACCCCCCGAGTTCTCACAACGTCCCAGCCTCCAAACCTTTAAAATAAATCTTTGGAGTCAAGGTGGCCTTGGAGGAGCCTAATCTCAACTAGAAACTTCTCAGAGCCATAGCCAAGGAAGATGTGGCAGATGCTGGGAGGGGCTTTGGCGGGGGCAAGGGATTGGCTGGCCCTGTGTTAAGTCAGCCATGGTACCTGTGAGATGCATCTGGGAGAATGTTTTCCTTCTTGCCCACCTGAGAGGTGGCCAGGCCCCACCAGTGCCATTCTGCATCCACCCCAGGGTGATATGGGCCCTTTGAGGGCTGCCCGGGGTGCAGTAGGGGGCCCAGCCTGAGACAGGGTTCAGGCCCCGTCCTTCTGAAACACTGCCCCTTCGAAGGACAGACAGGTGGAACTAGGTGGGGCAGGTCAGGGCAAGGGCCAGTGCCCTCAGCTGCCCTGGCCTGCAGGGGGGTGGGGTGGAGGGCTGGATTCGGCTATCAAAGTGGGACCTGAAGTTGGGGGCAGGGCAGCAGCTGGAGAGACAGAGAGGCAGAGAGCACCGGCCCAAACCCAGAAGGACAGAGCAGAGGGAGAAATGGTGTGGAGGCAGAAGCAGCCTGGCTTGCTCCAGGAGCGCAGGAACCGGTGAGAGGGTCTTCCCTTCCCTCCCTGACTCACGGGCTCTGGGACTGGGGCTCTGGGTGCCAGGTGGTGGCGGTGGCCGTGGCGGTGGCCGTGGCGGCTGCGGTGGTTTGGGTCAGAGGCAGATTGGGTCAGAGCATCGGGGCGGAAGGCAGGTGCGGGGTGGCCCGATGACTGGGCCTCCTAGCCCTGCCTTACTGCCCTGGGGGTGGGGTGTGTGTGCCTGCCTGCCCGCCCCTGTCACCTCTCCAAGCCCCTCTTCTAGCAGTTTCTCCCCTCTCTCACATCCTTCCGGGTCTGTCTGTCTCTCTTCATCTCTGCCGGTTGCTGCCTTCTTGTAACTCTGTGGCCATATTTCTCTTTGCCTCTCTGTGCCTGTGCCTTTCTGTCTTTTTGTCTCTCTATCTCTGTGTCTCTCTCAGTCTCTCTCTGCAGGACTCCTTTAATTCTTTATCTTTCTTTGTGTCTCTCTCTGTCTCTGCCTCCCTCCACCTCGTTCTCCCAGGCTCTGTGTCTCTCCTCCTGTCCCTTCCCTTCCGTCCCCACAGCCCAAGCCCAGGTGGGCCCCTGGCTTCCTCTGGGCCCTCCCTTCTCCACTCCAAGGAGGGGGGGAACTGGGGCGTCACAGAGGTGGGGCTGCTGCCAGCCGAAGGGGCAGGACAGAAGGGTGGGGGAGGCAGGTTGGGGCCTGTGGGAGTCAAGGCCCAGGAAAGGGAGTCAGCCCTCTGCAAGGCCCCAGCCCCTAGGGCTCCTCTGGGGTTTCACTTCTGGCCCCCCCTCCCTCCGCTCCCCTCTCCTGCTTCTGCCTCCCGGGAACCCTGGGGCCCCCATATCCAGCTGTAGCACTTACTCGCTGCGAGACTTAGGTCCGATGACTTCCGAATCTGAGCACCTCAATTTCCTGTCTGCCGATCCCTCTATCTCCGGGCCTGCTTGTTATCAGTGAGATCTCCTGCCTCTCTGTCTTGCCCTCCTTTCTCCCCTAACCAGAAGTGGGGCAAGACGACTGGGTATGGGTTCCTAAGGCAGCCAGCCCTGGCCTCAAACCCCGGCTCTGCCTCTTCCTACCACAGTGACGTGAGCCAAGGAACTCCACCCCGGTGAGGCTCAGTTTCTTCATCTGCAAGATGGGGGGACAGCCCTGCCTTGGGGTGGTTGGGAGGAAGACTCCAGGAGAGCCGAGCACAGCAGGCACCCAGCTAGTATTCCCACGCTGTCACCATCACCCCTCACTCTCCCACTCCAAATTCCCCTTCCATTCACTGGGGAGAAGCTCCCTTTGCACCTTTTGGCCAGCAGTGAAGACAGAACCCAGGGGGTGGGCAGGACTATTTTAAGACCTAGGCTGGGTCCTCTAGCTTCCTAAGGCTACACCCCGTGCTCCATCATCACAGACATATTAAAACGAACCCACATCCCACATTAAATGTAAAGTGTGCCTAACAGCTCCAGCAAAGCCAGGCTGGAATGGGCTAGGTGGAAGAATGTTATATTTTATAGACATTTAATTAAATGGTCGTGAAATTTGATTTTGCAATTTTCATTTGGTATTTTGGGGCCACTAATTTTCCCCCCTCAGGTCCTTCATGGGCACTGTTCCGAAAGTGCTGGATGGAGAAAAAAAATGGCCCTCATTTTTATTGTTATAAGTAACGTTTTCTCCTCCGTTCCTGCGTGACCCCTAAGGGAAAACTCTCGGCTCTGTGGTCTCTACTCCTACATGTGTGGGTAGGGGAATGGAGGGGCCTCCCTCCTGTGTCAGCCAGCACCGGGATATCAAATAGACAGACATAGCTCCAGTTACATTTATTCCAGGAAGACACACCTTCCTTCCTCCCCCAACCATGGGACTTAGAAGGGCTGGCTGGAGTTGGAGTTCTGCGAAGAAGATCCCCAGCCCAAGAAGAGGGGGAGCCAGGGGTGATAACGGAGGAGGCGTTGGTGCTCCGAGGGTCAGTCAGTGTAGCCCCCAAGCTGAGGGGTGGACCTGGGGGGAGCAGGTTAGTTCTTCCTCATGACCATCCGGATCCAGTCCACGTATTTGCAAATATTGGTGTAGACCCCTGGGATGCCTTTTTGCCCACAAGGCTCCACGGTCCCCCAGGACACCAGACCCTGAAGGACTCCTCCGCATACCAGGGGGCCCCCAGAGTCACCCTGGAATACAGAAGGAGAAGCAGCACCAAATGAGTAAGGGAGAAATCCTGTTCCCATTGACCTTTCCCCGACTCCCAAACCCATTCCCAGGTCTTGAAGACAGAGGCTCCAAGCCTGGTTATCAGAGAAGAGCATTGCTGCGTTCCCTGAATTCCCTCCACGGCAGGGACTGACCAACAGGGAAGAACACACTGTCCCTAAGGCTCCAATCCCAGGGCAGGCAGGACTTCATAAAAGGTGGGGGAGGGTATTCTCTCTAGGACAATAGCTAGAGCTCTGACCAGTGAGTGAAGAGAGTATCTTCAAGGGCCAATCCCAGCAAAGGAGGTGGGGAACAATGGGAGTTCTATAGAGGACGATTGGCTGGGGTCCTGGCCAATGAGGGAAAGAGCACTGCCATCAGTGACCAGTCCCAGCAAAGGAAGGCGGGATCTATAAACGTTGTCTTAGGCACAAAGGCTGTAGCCTTAGCCAGTAGGGTGGGGCTGCCTCCAACCTGGAAGACCCAAAAAAACGAGGTAGCCGAATTCGAGGGCAGGAGAGGCCAGCAGCCTCTTTTCCTGCCTCCATCCTAGATTTTCTCACTCTCGCCTGGGGATGGTATGGGGAGAGACAACCGGTTACACATCTCAGTTCCAAATCCCTGCCAGCTCTTTGCCTTCCCCTATCTTCCTCTCTTACACTCCTTCTCCTGGGCCCCTCCCATCTTTCCTTCTCTGTTCCCTCCCCCTCTCTATTCTCCACCCACGCCCCCCTCTCTGTCTTCCATCACCTGGCTCTCCCTGCCTTATCCTGCGCCTCCCCTTCTTTCTGACCACATCTGTCTCTCCCCCATCCCCCCTGCTCTGTCCCCAACTTCCTACCCCGGGTGACCATGCATTGCCCTCAATCACTCACCTGGCAGGCATCCGCCCCTTCCTTGCCACTGGCACACACCATGTTGTCCGTGATTCTCCCGGGGAACACAGCCTGGCAGGTCGCACTGGAAACGATGGAGACGTTGAGGCATTGGAGCAGGTCCGGGAATGGGTCTGGAGGTGGAAGATAGAAGCCACAGGGTTTCCCAAAGCTCCCCACTTGGGGGCCACCTTCCTCTACTCAAGGAAGCCAAATCTAAGTCTGTACCCTGCCCTTTTCCTATGACCCTCCCCACTACAATCCACAAACTTCTGAATTTCAAATTTATGACTTTTTTCATAGTGACCTTTGCCCCAGTTCATTGGCCCAGTCCCCGGACCTTTAACGAATGACTCTGAGTGCCATTACTCAAGATACCCTCTGTCCCTCCAACCTCAGAAGCAATGAATCCAGACCCACTTTTCTCCTTAAATTCTGGATGCTGTGACCTTTGACCTTCAATCTTACTATACTTAGATCCCAACTTGACCTCAGGTTCCCTCTCTGTCTCCAGACCCCACATTCCTTGTCTTCTCTTAAATTTCCAAAGTCAGCAATAAACCATTGGTCCCAACTCCAAAGTGACTTATGATCCCTGTTTATTTGACCCCAGGCTTCATGACCCCTAACCTCTAGGGCGTCTAATCCCAGATCAGTGGTCCCCAATCGAATCCCAGTTTCCACCCTCAGATTATGGCCAGCTTGCACAACATCTGGATCCCACATCCTCAACTCTACAATGACCTCTAACACTAGAGTCCATGACCCATGACCCCAAGATCCTATTTATATATGCCTTTTACTCCAGTCTGATGACCCCTGCCATCACTCTGGCCTCTAACCACATCCCGATCCATGACTTCTGACTCTATACCTAACCCCTGCACCACTTTGACTCCCAAGACGCCTGGTCCACCATGATCTTCGACCCCAACCACAGTCCTCACGTTTGACCTTGATCCATCCTTCTGCTGAAATGGCATGCCTCCTGCTCTCTCACCCTACACTCCAGACTCTGCCCATCCTGACCCTGACCCTGATGTCCCCTTACTCCATGGTTGATTCGTGATGCCCCAGCCCGAGATCTGGCACTTGGTGCCGGCCGCCGCACAGGTGGTGGGCAGGGGCAGGGGCTGGACGCTGCGAGTCAAGGGGACGGGGGTGCCCAGTCGCAGGAGCCGGAGGTCATTGTCATGGTTGTGCCGGGCTCCCTGGTAGCCGGGGTGGGTCACGGAGAAGCCGCTGCGCCGGATCTGCTCCGTCCAGTCCAGCTTACTGAGGCTGTGCTCCCCCAGGCGCACCCAGTACCTGCTGGGGGTCAAGGCGGCTCAGCAGGGGTGGGTGGGGGGCCCTGGCTCCCAGGCCCTCCATCCTCTCTCTGCTGCTCTGCACCTCCGTCTGTCCTCAACTCCCTCGCAAGCTTGCTCTGTCTCTCCCCTCTGTCACCATTTTTCCATTTCCCGTTTGCCTACTTCTCCTCCCCAAGTCCCTGCTTCTCTGTCCCTTTCTGGTTCTCTTAGCTGAGGCAGAGACATCCAACTGTCATGCTCACTCCTCTGTTCCCAGCACCTAGAGGCTGCCTAGGCTGTCAGCACCCTCAGCTCAAGGAACGAGTGAGTAATGCGTGGATTCTCTCTGTTCTGTGCCCGAATCAATCCGCCTCTTCATGTCTGAAACTTCCCTTTTGAAAAAACCTCGGCGTTTCAGACCTAGAAAGCTCAATCCCCTCATTTTACAGATGGGACTGCTGGGGCCCAGAGAGGTTGCCCAGACTGGGTCAGAGAAAGGCTGGGATGGTGACAGAGGTCATATGGGAAGGAAGGGCAACACAAAGGAATGGGAACAAGTAGGTGGGCAAGTTCCAGGACCCTTCCTGCCCTCCAACCCTACCACCCCACCTAGCCCCACCCCAGGCCCATTGTTGAGGAAGTCCTACTCTTGGTCTAACCTCAGACCTTCTCGTTGCAGGACCATCTCCTTAATCCTTGATACTCCCCTCTCCTGAGCCCCTACACTGAGGGCTCCCTTTCCCACCACCTTTCCTTTGCCTACCCCTGGAAGGGACCACCCAGACAGGGGCTTACCTGCCACTGCAGTGAGCAGCTGTGAGGACCCACCTGCGGTCAATGAGGACCCCCCCACAGCGCAAGTTGGTACCCTCAAACAGCCCCACCTGCCAAGGCTGCGAGTGACGGGCACATTCCTTGCCTTTGACAATCTTCTCTGTGGCCGGTTGACTGAGCCCTGAGGACAGGGGTGTGGGCCCGAGACATGGGGTCAGAGATCTAGAGATTGGGAGTCAGAGATAGGAAGAGAGATGCAGAGATGAAGACACAGAGAGGCAAGAGAAGGGCAGAGGCCCTGAGAGAGAGTTGGGAACAGGCAGACACAGACCAAGTGACAAATATGAAAAGACCCGGCAAAGCCCAGAGACACAAAGAGAAAGAGAAAGAGAAAAAAAGAGATACTTAAAGATAAGACGGAGACAGAGACAGAGATCCAGAGAGAGAGAGGGGAAGGACAGAGGCATAGTGACAGGAAGACACAGAGGACAGATGGACTGAAAAATACAGGGGGACAGAGGTGCCAGGGCCCCGAGAGCTGGAGGTGAGCAGAGGCACAGAGGCAGCCCCCTGCCCTCCTCAGTGCCAAGCTGGGGACCAGACCTGGAAGGGGAGATGAGGCCCCAGTCCCCCTGGGGAACTCACCAGTAACAGAGAGGAGGAACAGGATGCTGGAACCCAGGGTGGCCCGCCTCCAGGTCCTGGGAAATGTGGGGGAATCTCAGAGATGGCCCTTTCCCTGTCAGCCCACCCTTGCTTTGCTCACCCTCCCACCAGCGACTCCCAAGAGGACAGGATGCTGGCCCATCCCCCTCTGTCTTGGGTGTCACCCCATTGGTGACCACCTGCCCCCTCCTCACCTTATCCCTCTGCCTGCTGGGTCCTCCATGTGGCTGTCACAGTTTCGGCCTCTCTGTCTCTGCTATCTGTCTGTCCACTACCTGCCTGTCCTGTCAGTCATCCACCTGCCACCCTGCCAGTCAACTCTCCCACTGTCCACCTGGCTTCTCAACCACCTGTCATGCTGCCCCACCGGTCCCCCTCCTTCTGTCTGTCTGACCCAGACCGGCAGCTGACACAGCTTTTAACTCTCTTTGTCCCAGCCCATGCAATTTCCGGGTAGAGGGAAGGGGACCAGGAAGACATGGGGTGGGGCACCCTTTAATCCTGTAGAAACTCTCCTCAGCTAATGGCACCTAATTGAGCTTTACAACTAAATGGGGGGGAGAGGTTGGGGGAAGGGCCCAGGACGGTTGTGGGGGAAAGAGCCGACCTCGCTCCTTCTCCATTTCTCTCCAAGCCAGCGCCCGAGACCCATGACTCAAGGTGATCTGGGAGCTGAGTTCTAATCCCGATTCCTGGTGAGGAAGGCTGGGGAGGGTGGGGTGCCAACACCCGGGCCCCTCCCTGCCCTGCGCAGGGAATAGGCAGGAGGGTGGGTAGCTAAGAGCTCAGGACAGTGGAAGGAAGAAGCAGGGAAAGCAAGAACAGAGAAAGCCCAGACAGAGACGAGAAGGAAGAGATTTCGAAACAAGCTATCAGGAAGAGACTGAAGAGGTCTGGAGTTGATTCTAATTGAATTTTCTAAGAGTGCAGTGCACCTGGTTTCCTGCGAAGAAGCCCACTCTTCCTATATGCATGTGGCCGATTTATCTAATTCCATGAAAGTTTGTGGGGTTTTTTCTGCATGAGGGCTTCCACGGAGAAAGAAAGGGACAGGGGACAGAGAACCAGGAACAAGACAGTCTGTGCTGTCTTCAACTTTTGATTTGTTTTGAGACACCCCCTAACTCAACCCCTCTCTGTTTCTGGATTTCTGGGGGGCTCCGCTTTTACCGAGATGCGATTTACATGTCATAAAATTCACCCTCTGCTCCAGTCGGGAGCTGCCCTCTGGACCACACACCAGCACTGCCGGTCCCCATGGCTCTTCAAGAGAACCTGGAAATTTAAATTTGTGGTAGGACATGTCCTGATGTTAAAAGACTGGCGGGGCGCCTGACCGCCTCAGTCAGTAGAGCGTGCGACTCTTGATCTCAGGGTTGTTGAGTTCAAACCCCACGTTGGGTGTAGAAATTACTTAAAAATCATAAGAAATCTTTAAAATAAAATAAAATATTGGCAAAAACCCCCAAACACCTATGATTCCCGCACAGATTTCTCTCTTTCTCTCTCTCTCCCACTCACTCTATCGTCTTCTCTTTCTGCCTCTACTTTTTTTTTTTTTTAAGATTTTATTTATTTATTTAACAGAGACAGCCAGCGAGAGAGGGAACACAAGCAGGGGGAGTGGGAGAGGAAGAAGCAGGCTCCTAGCGGAGGAGCCTGATATGGGGCTCGATCCCAGAACGCTGGGATCACGCCCTGAGCCAAAGGCAGACGCTTAACGACTGCGCCACCCAGGCGCCCCCTGCCTCTACTTTTTTAAAGTAAAACTCACATAACATAAAACTTAGCACCTGAACCATTATCAAGTCCACAGTTCCGTGACTTCCACCACACTTGACACACTGGGCAACCATCACCACAATGTAATTCCAGGACATTTTCTTCACCCCCAAAGGAGACACTGTATCCAGGAGGCTGATGTCCATCCCTTGATGAATGGTAAATAAAACGTGGTCTATCCATACCACGGAGTATTATTCAGCCGGAAAAAGGAGTGATGCACTGTCACCCGCCACAATGTGGATGAACTTTGAAAACAGTATGCTAAGTGAAAGGAGGCAGTCACAAAAGCCACGTATTGTATGATCCCACGTATGTGAAACGTCCAGAACAGGCACATCCACAGGGACAAAAAGCAGATTGGTGGCGCCGGGGCCGCAGGGAGTGGGGAGTGGTTCTCTTTTGACACACAGTCTTGCAGCTTGCGGCTTCTGGAAAAAGCCAGTCCCTTCTTTTGTAGCTGGAGGCTTCAAGAGGGCATGGACTGGCTCACAGCTTCACGCTCACACCTCCCGCAATCAGGGAAAGCTCTGAGCACCTTTGCCACCTCCCCTGGGGACCCCCCACCCCCCCCATGAGCTCACAAGTCCCGAGCTCCATTGTAAGCTCAACATGCCACCTGTTCCCTAGAGAGAACTCAGCTATGCCGACACCTGGGGCGAGGGCCCACAGCATGGAGACCATCACAGATGTGGAAACTGAGGCAGGACGAGACAAAGTCGCACACCCACAGCACGCAGCTGGCAAGTGCCAGGACCGCAGTTTGAACCCAAGCGGGCTGGCTCCAGAGCCTGTCTCATTAATCATTGTCCAAAGATACAGATGAACAGATGAATGGCTAACTGAATGAGCACAGGGGTGAACAGAGGAACATGAATGTTCCCACAGGTTTCAAAGTAGGATAGCTTCTGGAATCCTACAGACCGGGCTTAAACCTCAGTACATGCCATGACTCACGGGGGGTCATCAGGCTTTGGCTCGACCTCAGTTTGCTCATCTGAAAGATGGGGCTGGGAGGCGCTCCCTGTCCACACACCACTTCCTCTAGGGATCATCAAATAAGGCAACAAAAGATGAGGATATCGGGTACATTAAGTGCAGACACTCTCAAAATTGCCCTTCCCAGTTTCTTTCTGAAGAAGGAATTTCCAAAGCTGACTTAGATGACAATCTTTTTTTCTCAGCTGCAAAGGACTATCAGTTATGGTGCTGTTCTTTGTCTTCTGTCTCTCTCTCTCTCTCTCTCTCTCCCTCCCCTTCTATTTCTCTGTCCCCTTCATTCACTCATGCATTCATTCAACAAACTTTCAAGATGCCCTGTGTGCCTGACCTTCTGCCGGGTGACACTGGGACCACAGAGTTGCGTCAGAACCAGTGGCCCCCACCGCTCTCAGAGCCTACCTTGTTCCCCTTTCATCCTTCCTAGCTAAACTTATCCACAGGGATCTACTCACAGCTTGCCCTCCACAGCCGTGGTCTTTTTGGGTCTCCAGAGACTTCCATGTTGAGCAATCCCGTGGTCTCCTGGTCCTCACCTTACTCAGCCTTCAGGCAGCCTTCCACGTGGCCTGCCCCTTCCTCCTTCATGCATTTCTGGGTTCCCTCCCACTTTCTGCCTCTCAGTTATGAATAGGCCTTTTTTCCTCCCCCGGTGCCTTTACAAACAAGGGCGTTCCCAGGGCCGGTCCTAAGCCTTGTTCTCTGTACTGACTGCATATACGGGACAGTTTCACCTGTCACCTGGGTTAGGATGGCTCTTAGTCTCTCCCTGGCTTCAGGTCTGTGCATCCCACAGCTTCCTGGATCACCCAAACCCTTACTGTCCCACCAACCTGTTCTCAGACCCTACTTGCTCCATCTCCTGTCCCCACCATCCAACCGGTCCTCTGGTCCGGACCCTTGGAACACTGATTCTCCCTAGGACCCAGTGTCCCTTCCTTCTTCTGAGACATCCCGTCCCAAGACTGCTCCCTGACTCCTGGCCCCAAAATCTGCTCCAGAGCCTGGCCCTCTGCAGCCATTGCTGTCTTGCGCAGCTAAGGGAGGGAGAGAGACAAGCAGACCCCGCACTGAGCCCGGAGCCTGTCCCAGGCTCAATCGCAAGACCCTGAGTTCATGACCTGAGCCGAAATCTGCTTGTAACCCTACCAGACATTTATGCTGCTGAGGTGACTCTTGGAGGAAAACACAGTCTGATTCTCAGGAGAACCGACGCATGATTAGAGGGTTGGAACTTTCAGGTCCTGTCCCCCCCAACCCCCACCCCCTGGGCCCGGCCCAGGCCCAGAACTCCTGGGCTTGCGAAGGCACACAGATACGTCTCAGCGCAGATATGCTACCCAGGGCCACTTGATGGAAGCCCCCAGCCCCACACCTCTGTTCCAGAAGACCAACTATGGAAGCTTCTGACTTGGGTCGGTTAAAGTCTACAACAGCAGACACAGATCTCAGCAATGAGTGCCAAGCAGCAGAGCCCCAAATGTTCACCAGCAGACAGCAAGGCCAGCAAGCGGGACCGCGCTGTGAGAAAGACCGTGGTGGTGGTGATCTAGACTCCTGTTCACAGCGCCAATTGTGGTCACCCCACCGAGGCAGGAGGGACCCTGTGGCGTGCGTGTGACAGTCTTGACGCGTGGGCCAACTTTCAGATGGAGGGCTCCATCCCGTTTCTGTGGGGGTGGCTATGACATTATCCTTCATTATCTCTACTCCAAAAATCCTGACCTGGGCCTCCCACCCCCTCTACCCTCCCACAACCTGTCTGCTTCTTTTGTCTTGCTATTGAACTCATTAGAATGGAAGCTTGTGCTTATATGCCCATTGCCCCCGTGATATTGGGATTTAGGATAAAAAGTACGTTTTATGGTCTTAGTCCCCATTCCTAGCACAGAGCTCCTAAAACTCTTGGAATTTCCTAAGAAAGCAAAAAAAAAAAAAAAGAAAGAAAGAAAAAAGAAAAAGGGGGTCTTTTGTTATGTGAATGTGCGACTTTAGGAAAGCACCGAAGAATGGGAGGGGACTGGGGCTGCGGGTGGAATCAATCACCAAGGGACAATGAGTTAATCAATTGCGTCTACGCAGCGAGGCCTCCGCAAACAGCGGAAAGGACGGGGCTCGGAGAGTTTTCAGGTTGGTGAACGTGTGCGGAGAGAACGGCGCACCCAGACAGGGCAAGGAAGCTCCGTACCCCTTCCCGCAAATCTTGCCCTAGGCGTCTCTTCCACCCGGCTGTTCTGAGTTTTATTCTTTTACAGTAAACCGGTAATCAAGTAAGTAAAATGCTTCTCTGAGTCCTGGGAGCCGCTCTGGCAAGTTAATCAAAGCCAAGGAGGAGGTCATGGAACCCTCCAGTCTGGATAGCACTTGGCCAGAAGTACAGGTAAAGAACTTGGATTTGAGATGGGCATCTGAAGGCAAGGGGGGCGGGCAGTCTCTCTGGTCTGAGCCCTTGACCTATGCCATCTGACACTACCTTCTGGACGATTGCTTGATGGTGTTGGAGAACCCCACCCCCACACACTGGGATCAGGTACGAGACCAAGACCCCTGTGAGGCTGGGAAGTCCAGCCCAGTCCCTCGTACAAGGCCTCCCAGGAGGGGAAGTGGCTGAGGTTGGCCTGGAGCCTTCAGACTAGAGGGGAGATCTCCTTAGCCTAAGTCTAGTCTAGAAGCTGACATCTCCCCACCCGGGGCCTTGGGAGAATAAAAAGCAAGGGCTTGACGTGCCAGGCCAATGCTGGGAAGCATGGTTACCCCCCTGACACACTCCCCTTCTGAAGGCTTTCCGTCTGTCCTCCAGTCTTTTCCAGAAGGCTTTTCCAGCCCCTCCCTCACAACCGCCAGCTTTCCAAATCCCTCCAGCACAGGATCCCATTGTTATTAAAATTCCCCTGAGCCAAAAACAGGAAGAGGAGGGCAAGTGGCTGCAAAATCCCAGGAGAGGGAGGGCGGGCAGAGGGCTGCCTGAGAAGCCTGGCCACCTGGCCAGCCTTCCTGAATTAAGGTGTTGTTGGCAGGAAGAATCTCCAACTCAGATATGTCATTATTTTTTGTTCCACAGGAAGGATTTGGGCGGCCGCCTCCCATTCTCCCAAATCCCCAGCTGGCTGCTCTGGCTCTGGGGCCTTGGAGACAAATCGTCATAACAATTTTGTCAAGAAGAACAATGACCCTACTAACGAGAGCGCCTCAGTAAGCATTCACCCAGTGCCAGGTGTTCTCCCGAATGCTTTGCAAATATGAATGCAATGAATCCTCCCAAACCCCTCTCACCACATAGGCTTTTTCTTTTTTAATGTATTAATATATTTAGATCTTTTTTTTTCTTTCTTTTTATTATGTTCAGTTAGCCAACGTAGAGTACGTCATTAGTTTTTGATTATTTAGACAGTTCTAAAGCCTCAGGTGTGGAGAGAGGAATTCCCTGGTGGCAAATTATTGTGAGTGAAATGTACAAGTCCCTCTTTTGTTTTCCTTATTCCCTTATTTACACCCTTTGTCTCCCTCCCCTTCTGCTATCGTCCTCACCATTGTGGATCTTTGCTCTTATCTTTGTTATACCGTGTATCCTTGCTGTTATCTTTGTCACTAGGTATCCTCTGTTTATTAATGTGTATCCTCTGCTATTGTATTTGTAAATTCACAGTGTTGCGTATTTTTTTATTAGCATATGTTCTTACAAACTGTATATTGTTTTATGTGCAAAGCGCTGTGCAGTTTGAATTTATGTCAACAGTATTATGGTATACAGCTTTTCTTTTTTTTTTTTTTAAAGAGTTTATTTATTTATTTGACAGAGATAGAGACAGCCAGCGAGAGAGGGAACACAGCAGGGGGAGTGGGAGAGGAAGAAGCAGGCTCCCAGCAGAGGAGCCCGATGTGGGGCTCGATCCCAGAACGCCGGGATCACGCCCTGAGCCGAAGGCAGATGCTTAACCGCTGTGCCGCCCAGGTGTCCCAACAGCTTTTCTTTTTTAAGCTCAGAACTATGTGGGGTTTTTTTCATTTTTAAAGAAGGTATTATTTACATAAATTAAAATCCATTTATTTTAGGTGTTCGAGTTGACGAATTTTGGAAACGATACTATCGGGCAACCTCCACTATAATCAAAACACAGAATGGGTACCTCTCACCTTCCTCCCCATCCTTAAGCTGCCCTGTACTCCTGCAAAAGCTTTCCCTCCCTCCTCTGGCCCATGCTACCACTGATCCCCGTTCTGCCACTATCATTTTGTCTTTTTTAGATCGTATAAATGTTTGGCTTCTCTCACTGACATAATGCATTTCAGAATCACCCATGTTTTTGCATTTTTCTGTCAATAGTCCATTCCTTTCGACCTCCGTGCAGTATCGCCCAGTATGGATATACAACAGCCTTTGTCCACAGTTCACCCGTTGTTGACTATCTGGGTTGCTTCCGGTTTCCAGGTTATTCTTGCTGTAAACATTCATGTACACATCACTGTGTGGGCCTATGTTTTCATTTCTCTTAGCCAGACACCTAGGAGTGGCCTGGCGGGATCATATGATGTGTATGTTTAACTCTATAAGAAATTGCCCAATGTTTTCTAGAGTGGTTGTCCCACTTGGCATTGCCACCAGCAGCACATAAGCATTCCAGTGCCCCGTATCTTTGCCAACACTTAATATTGTCCATCTTTTTAACTTTCACCATGGAAGTCGGTAGCACTCTACCTTTAAGACTCCGATCACGTGTGCATCTAGTCTGTGGCTGGTAAGTGCCGCGTAGCCCTCCAGGGCACTCGCCACCTTGTCCTGACATCCACCCCCACCCTCATTAGTGGGTGCTCAGTTTTCCTCTGATTCCCAGCACAGCAAAGAGATGAGTGAGTGACGGACACTTCATTGTTGCCTCTTTGTGATTTGCATGATTATTGCCCTCAGGAGTGGAACTCCTGGGTCCTAGGCAGTGTCTATACTTAATTCAGCCAAGGAGTGCCAAATTCCTTGCCAAAATAACTGGACAGTGTCCATTCGTACCAGCTGTGCCCCAGAGTACTGTCTCTGCATCCCTGCCAATACATGCGTTATTTCACTTTAAAGACTTCTTTTTTTTTTTAAAGATTTTATTTATTTATTTGACAGAGATAGAGACAGCTAGCGAGAGAGGGAACACAAGCAGGGGAGTGGGAGAGGAAGAAGCAGGCTCATAGTGGAGGAGCCTGATGTGGGGCTCGATCCCATAACGCTGGGATCACGCCCTGAGCCGAAGGCAGACGCTTAACCGTTGTGCCACCCAAGCGTCCCGCACTTTAAAGATTTCTAATCCATCTAATAAACATAATGGGATTGTTGTTTGTATTTGTGTTTCTTAGATGACTAATGAGCCTCTACACCTTTCATCTTACCTTCCTGTTTGTTTCCTCCTCTGCAAATCCATTCACAGCCTCGAGTATTATTCTTGTTTACGTGCAGGATTTCCTTGCACATTTTATTTTATTTATTTATTTTAAAGATTTTATTTATTTATTTGACAGACAGAGACAGCCAGAGAGAGAGGAATCACAAGCAGGGGAGTGGGAGAGGAAGAAGCAGGCTCCCAGCGGAGGAGCCTGATGTGGGGCTCGATCCCGGAACGCCGGGATCACGCCCTGAGCTGAAGGAAGACGCTTAACGACTGAGCCACCCAGGCACCCCTCCTTGCACATTTTAGATACCAACCTCGGGTCAATATTACACTTTGTCAGTATCTCCATGCATTGATTAATTTTGTTCTTGTCTTTTGTTGAACAGACAATCTTTACTCAAATTAACCAGTTTTTGCCTTATGGTAGTCCATCTGAAGTTTTAAAGTCTTTCCTCACCCCTGAGTCACAAAAATTTTCTCTGCCATTATCTCCCATTAGCTTTATGGTTTGACCCTTAGCTTTTAGGTCTTTATGCAATTTGGTGTTAAGTACCAGGGTTATACCCATTTGAGTGATAGGAAAACTGAGGCATAAAGAAGGTTAAGTCATGGGGTTAAATAAGTGGCAGAGCTGGAATTCATACCCAGGCAGCCTGGCCTCAGAAACTCCACACCAACCTCTTCACCATCTTCCCAATCTTCAGATGCACCCTGCTGGCTCCTGCCTCAGGGCCTTTGCACTTGTATTCTCTGCATCGGGTGCTGCTTCCCAGATGTGCACTTGGTTCTCTCCCTCCATCCTTTCAGTGTTTGTTTGTTTTAAAGATTTTTATTTATTTGAGAGAGCACAAGCAGGGGGAGCGCCAGGCAGCGGGAGAGGGAGAAGCAGACTCCCCTGCAGAGCAGGGAGCCCACATGGGATTCCATCCCAGGACCCTGGGATTATGACCTGAGCCGAAGGCAGATGCTTAACCACCTGAGTCACCCAGGCGCCCTGTTTGTTTGTTTTTAATGTCACCACCTCAGGTCTCTTCCCCAGACCGTCCTAATTAAAATAGCAGCACTGGGCCACCTGGCTGATTCAGTCGGGAGAGCATGGACTTGATCTCAGGGTCATGAGTGCAAGCATCACGATGGGCATAGAACTTACATAAAAAATAAAATACAATAGAAACTCCACTCACTCCCCCAACCCAACATTCCTTATCCTTTATCTCTGCTTTTTTTTTTGCCATGGTTCACATTGCCACTTCAGCCCATCTCCTTATTTTAATTGTGTCTCTCTTCAAAGAATGCAAGCTCTCCCAGGGCAAAGTTGTATCTAATTCACTGTTTATCAGCTGTGCCTGCAACAGTGCCTGGCTTGTGATGAGTGCCAGTATTTGCTAAATAAAATTGTATTTACCAACACCCAGGAGGGTGCAGGCAGGTGGCCAGCATTGAATAAATGCTGAAAAAAGGAACTTCTTTTTTTGTTTGGTTTGGTTTGGTTTGAAGTCAGCTCTACACCCAGCGTGAAGTGTGAACTCAGCACCCTGAGATCAAGAGTCGCATGCTCTACCGACTGAGCCAGCCAGGCGCCCCAAATGCAACACTTTTTGGACACTGCAAATTTGAGAGGTTGTTAACACCCTAAGGTGACAGTCTATAGAGACCTGTGCAAATAATACCACTCGTGGAAGTGCTTGACATTAATCATAACGGTGCTATGAGGAGACATGATAAGCCCCATTTACAGATGAAAACAGAGGGGCAGTGAGTTGTATGTTTTGTTCAAAGCAGGGACTCAGTGGCTTGAGCATTTAACCACCGCATGTGGGGTCACTGAACAAAGATGCTTGTGGGGGAGTTAAAAGGACAGAATACTTGGCCGATAACAGGGTCTAGGCATGGAGACCCCTCCGGGTACTGAACCCCAAAATGCTAATCTTGTGTGCTCTTGACCTTTAGTGGGCATGGGGATTCAGAGACAGGGAATACTGGCAAAATGTGGGATGTAGGTAGAGATGGGACCCTTGGGGGACCCCAGACTATGTGAGAATGAACTCTTATGAGGATTCAGTATTAGCTGTGATGTGATTAATCATTCAGATGTGCCTAGAATATTGTGGGGGCCGATTCCGGGTACAAGAGAATATTTTCAGGGTGAAATATCACAGAAGTCTAGAACCTTCTTGAGCACCAAACACAGAAGTGTCGAGAATGTTGGCAATAAATAAGTATTTGAAGGGGTAGAGGAAGTTGCATTCACGGGACCTAGAATATTGTTGATGTATTAAGGGTGTTCCACAGAACATTCAGATGGCTATCTGGGATTATGTTGCAACAGTGGGAGTCCTGGAACGTCGTCCGGGTTGGATTGTTGAGGCTACCGAGGTGTTTCAGGACGCAGTACCTGGGAGACCATGATGTTCGAAGTGACTGAATGCTTTTGAAACACAAAATGTCAGCTGGGATCAGACATACTGAGAACATGGATCACTGGTTGAGGGGAGCTTTGGGAGGGCCCGAGAAGGGCTGGGCTGACCAGGCAAACGGACTGAGGAGGGCATGGAGGGAGGAAGGAGGCACGTGAGCCAACCCGGCTTTTATTGTGGGCCCTTTGTCCATTTCTGCTCCTGGGTTTTGTGTTTTCGAATTGTGTCTCGGATCCATAGAACATATCGAGAGACTCGAGTGTAGACGCCAGGCCGGTTGGGCTGCCCGCATGGGAAGTCTCCCCAGGAGATGATGCCATGGAGTGTTCCGTTACAGATCAGGGGGCCCCCGGAGTCGCCCTGAGTGGGGGAAGAGACAGAGGTGGGGTCCTTGGTGAAGCCAAAAAGGCACAGGCGGGGGACATGGGGGAGAGAGTGAAAGACGGAGAGAGACACACTCAGAGGCAGAGAAAAGAAAGGTGCACAGAGAGCATGAGAGAGGAACAGACGAAGACAAAAGAGACACAGAAAGATGGGAGCTGGACGCACACAGAGACCGAGCGTAAGAGACATCTCCACGGGATTCTCGGCTCCTCGGTTGCCTTAGAGTGGTGACATCTTACCTCAACACCCACTCCTGGTTCTCTGGCACCCCTCCCCCCCTGCTGTGGCTTTAGGGTCCCCTGGGGCCACCTCGCTACTGAGTAAACTCATCCACATCTGGTGGGGAACACGTGTGCTTCCACGTCTCCCCTGGGACCCAAGACAGACGTCACTGGCTAGTCGAGGCACACATCCCGAATTCATTCCTCGCTCTTTCCCACTGAATTTCCCATTCCTGCTCATTCCCTTCTGAATCTCAGAAGCCTTTTTTTGGGCATAGGTTTTGTTTCTTTTTTTGGGGAGTGTTTTGCCCGTGTAGGATCATTTCTCCTTCTTCTGGGAACTGCCCTCCTCATTTGCTGTTTGGGGGAAAGGCCCCTCCCTCTCCCTCAATCCTTGCTTGTTCCTGCCCCTTCCTGGGCCACAGAGTCCTTGCCGTGACAGACTTGGTCCCTCAGAGGAGCCCACAGCTCGGGCCAGAGTGATGGTCTAGGACACATGACCGAAGTCAGCCCAGTGAGACGCACACTCAGGATGTTCATGTAAACAACTGGAAAATTCTTTCTAGTCGAGTTGCTTAGGAGGGTGAGATGTAAGCCCAAGGCTGCTGGGCCATCTTGCTGTTGAATGGGAAAAGCTTCACTGAGAATGAAGACAAAAACAGAAGAGGGAAGAACAGAGTTGAAAGGAGACAGAGTCCTAACCACATTACGTGTGCACCTGGATCCAACTGTGCCTGAAGCAAGACACCCCCGGACTTTTCAGTTACAGAAGCCAGTGTGTCTTGCTTAAGCTGGCTGGAGTTGGCATTCTGTCACTTGTAACTGAAAGAACGCCAACCTTTATGAATCTCAACTCGGAGATCTGCAGCCACTGTCCGTCAAAGCTGAATTATATTCTCCGTCCACGGGTGCTCTCTTTTGGTCTTGACCCTCTATGCTAGGGGACAAGTCATTTTAAAGGATTGCTTCCCCCAAGGCTAGAAGCAAGTCCTTTCCCCACAGCATTTGGCCCCACCTCCATCCTGGCTTCCCATCCTGACCCATGACAACCCATCACCCCCTTGTTCTCACCTCGCAGGAGTCCTTGCCGCCCTCCTTTGTGCCGGCGCAAAGCATGTTGGGTGTGATCTTCCCCGGGTAGACTTGACGACACTCCTCGTCTGAGCGTAGCTGGATGTTGGCACATTGTAAGGTTTGGGGGTAACTCACTGGGGAGGAGAGAGAGGAGGGTCTAAGGACGTCTGTCTAGGACAGGCTATGGGGTGGGAGTGAAACGGGACATTCGGTAGGAAATGGATGGAAAGGGGAAGATGGGGAAGAGATGGGACATGTATCTGGGGAAAGTGATGGAGGAGGCAGGTGTGGAGAGAGACAGGAGGAGGGGAGTGGGGGGGAAGAAGAAAAGAATGCAGGAGATTGGGAAGGAAGAGCCGTAAAAGGGAGGGAGCCCAGGGGAGGGATGGTGGGAGATTGTGAGAGACAGAGGACTGGGCATGGGGAAAACAAGGGAGAGAGAGGGCAAGTCAGGGAGGAAGCGGGAATGAGATGGGAGGAAGCCCGGGTACCAGTAAGGAGATCCAAAGGACCCTCGAGGATCAACTTTCTATTCTTGTATGTGTAATTTATACACGAAGGATACACCTACATTTTCGATGTGTTTAACAAACACATACCTGCCAATATATCACATTTATAAGTTACATATTTATTTAAATATATTTATGTATAATTTATATAATACATAATTTATATACAAACATATTTAAATAAATACATAAACATAAAACTTAGGATTTAGAAAAATCAATCTATATAATCTGCATATACAAATTATAGTGATGTATATTTATATAAATATACATGTGATATATAGCATATATTATAATATTTGTTTTTTTATATATTTATATAAAGGATATATAAGTTTCTATGGTATTTGGCCTATAACATTATATATAATATATAAATTTACAACTCTATGTACATTTATATAAGGGATAGATAACAACTTTACATATTTAAAAATTCATATATATTTATAAAGGTTATATAACTACATAATCTATGACATATAACTTTATACTTATAAATAAACATTTGTATAAAGGACCTATGTAACATATAATTTTATATATTTATAAATTTATATATATATATGAAGGATATAACACATTTATGCGATATATAATATATAACTATACATATGTTATTTATATATATAAAGGAATCCTCCTCCCACCTTCCCTCCCGTTTCTGCCCCAGTTTTCCCAGTCACAGACATCAGGGCACCTGTGAGGGTGCCTACCCTGGGGGCTGGTGGTGGTGCCCCAGCCAGACACCCGACAGCAGGTGCCAGCAGGGAGACCGTCGTTGTGGGAGAGAGGCAGGACACGGATGTGGTTCGTGGGCTGGACGGGGGACTGCAGCTCCAGAAGCATGATGTCGTGGTCATGGTTCAGGTGGGTGGGGCTGATCTGGTATTGAGGGTGGGGGACAGAGCGCACTACCTCCCTCACCTGCTCTCCGGCCTCCGCGCGCCCCAGGGCATGCTTGCCCAGGTAAACTCTGTACTCGCTGTGGGTGCAGGAAGGGGATGATTAGAGAGCATAAGCCCGTCTCCACCACCTTCCTCCTCTCCAAACATCTTCCACACCTCGACTCCGGTCCCATTCCCAACCCCAACCCTAACTCTGACCTCATCCCCAATCCCGCTCCACTCCCCCACCACCCCAATCCTGTTCTCGTCCCTACCCTCATGCTGCCCTGACCCCCACATACTCCTTCAGACAGTGTGCTGCAGTGAGGACCCATTTGGGGTGGACCAGGACTCCCCCACAGAGTAGCCGCCCTTGCACTAGCAGGGCTGCCTGCCAGGGCTGAGAGTGGGGGCGGCAGGTGTAGCCACCCGGGAGAAACCCGCTGGTCCCATTGGTGCCGTTGAGAATCTTGGGATATTCCTGAGAGATGCCTGGTGAAGAAGAGAAAATGTTAGGGAATTGGGGCCCAGCGGGGGAAGGGGTGCTGGGCTTGGGAAGAGGGTCAGAATTTTGCTCTGGAAGACCAGGAACTGGTGATTCATTTGTGGGCCTCTGGGAGTTGCCATCTTCCATATAGTAGAGATGAGTCAGGGCAAAGAGGTGATGATGTCCTTTACTCCATTGGGGGTTCAGAGTTCATGGAACAAGGAAGCTTCTGATGGGTAAGCAGAAGCCTGACTTTCTCCCCACCTGCATTTCCTCATCCCACCATGGGGACGGATTTCAGGAGATAGGAATGAGACTGACCTACACATCGACCTAGGCAGTGTGTATCCATCCATCCATCCATCCACCCATCCATCCATCCATCCACCCATCCATCCATCCATCTACCCATCCATCCACCCATCCACCCATCTACCCATCCATCCACCCATCTATCCATCTATCCATCTATCCATCCATCTATCCATCCATCTACCCATCCATCCACCCATCCATCCATCTACCCATCCACCCACCTATCCATCCATCTACCCATCCATCCACCCATCCATCTATCCATCTATCCATCCATCCATCCATCCATCCATCCATCCATCCATCCACCCACCCATCCACCCATCTATCCATCCATCTATCCATCCATCTATCCATCCATCCATCCATCCATCCATCCATCCATCCATCCATCCATCCACCCATCCATCCACCTATCCATCCATCTATCCATCCATCCATCCATCCATCCATCCATCCTTTCAACACAAGTTTACTGGGTGCCTCTAGAGCTTTAAATACAACCCATAACCTAACCACTCTCAAGTTCAAAGTTTGTAGCACTCTGTATCATCTGACTCTTGCAAGCCCCTTTGGCCCCATCTCCCACCTTTCTTCTTCACACACTCTGTTCCAGACTCATGGACCCATTCTCCAGACACACCAGACCCTTCGTACTTGCTGCACCTCTTTCTGGACAGTTCTTTCTCTAGTTCTGTGTTGTTCAATATGGTAGCCACTAGCTACATGTGGATACTTAAATTTAAATTAAAATGAAATAAATTCAGTTCTTCAACCACACCAGTTACGTCTGACATGCTCAAGAGTCCCACTTGGCCAGCAGCTACCATATTGGACAGGGCAGACATAGGACATCATATACAGGAAATACTCCCCTTGAGGGCACTCAGAATCTACAGGTAGGTTACGTGTCTGTGTCCTTCTTGACTCTGAGAGCTCAGTTCAGCTCAAATATCACCTCCTCAGAAGCCATCCCAGATTCCTTGCCACTTGGTCTAACATTGCCCCTCCCAGCCCCCTAGTAACGTCCTATTACATCCCCCCAGTTGATTTGCATCAGAGCCAGGATCACTATTCATTTACATTTGTGTGGCTATTTTTTTTTTTTTAATCTCCCCAACTTGACTGTGGGCTCCATCAACAACAGGTGCCTTCACTGCTTTACTCAGAGCTATATCCCCAGGACCAAGCACAGCATCTGGCACACAGTAAGTGTTCAGTCAGTAAGTGCTGTGTGTGCCAGGCACTGTGGCTGGCACTGGAGACGCAGCCGTCGACAACCAGAGAGAAAGTCCAATCGTAAAGGTACCATTTTCTGTCTGGGTGATCCTGTACCAATCGCCAGCTTTAGCTTCCTCAGCTGTAAAGTAGGACAACGTCTCTCGGGGCGCCTAGGTGGCTCCGTCAGTTAAGCGTCAGCCTTCGGCTCAGGTCAAGATCCCAGGGTCCTGGGATTGAGTCCCACATCAGGCTCTCTGCTCAGCAGGGAGTCTGCTTCTCTCTCTCTCTCTCCCTCTGCCCCTCCCCACTGCTCGTTCTCGCTCTCTCAAATAAATAAAATCTTTAATATACTATAAGTTTAAAAAATATAAAGAGTTGATTCTAAGCAGACCATTAGATCTAAAATAATGAAGACGGTTGCCAGGATGTAAAGTCTAGGATGCTGGAGACGGGGCGGGCAACATGGATCAGCATCCTGACTCAAGTGCCACCAGTGTCTTTGGGGCCGAACCTGCTGTCTCCGAGTCCCAGGTTTCTAGCTGTGAAACTGGAGTCATTACAGTACTCCTACCTCCTAAGGCTGTTGAGGGCTCCACAAGACGCATGCGAAGCTCCTAGCCCAGGGCGTGGTACCCAGGAGGGGCTTGGGACACTGCACGAGTCCTGGGAGTGGTGCCAAAGGAGAGAAACCACCCCACCTTCGGGCCAAGGGTGGTGCCTGTGTCCCGTACCAGATGCCTGAGGACTCCTCCCTCCTTCAGGTCTCAGCTCAGGGGTCTAGTCCTTTGGGGTGGGGTGTGGGGGGCTTCCAGACCAGGAGCTTCCATTACATCTCTAGGCTGCTGGCTTGGCTCCTTGAAGCCATCACCTCCTGTCACAGTTGTAACTAATTATTAACTAATTATTTGGGTAATTGTTTGAATCATGTGTGTCCTTCCCCGCTAGGCTCTGGGTGTCAAAAGCAGGAACTGTCTACGCTTGTACAGCACCCAGCACAGTGCCTGGTGCTCAACAGCTGTTGGTGAAATGGCTGGTCGGTTGGATGGACAGACGGATGGATGGACGGATGGACGGATGGATGGATGGATGGATGGATGGATGGATGATGATGCCTGAATGGGGTTTCCAGAGAATTTGCCTGTGAAAAGGCGCTTAAACGTGAGGAGAAATCTTTGGGACTGACTCAGGGTGGAATCAGGTGTGGGGTCACCCCCCGGATTAAAGGAAGAACAAACTAGAAGTTTCTGGAAGGGGCTGAGAATGAAGAGCAAATACTTCTAATAAAGTAGTAACGACGAACTTGCCAGCCCCTTCTATCTGCTGTGCACTAGCTTATTTTCATATTCACAACAACCTTTTGTAGTAGGGACTTCTATGTTCTCATTTCACAGATGCAAAAAACTCAAGAGAAGCTAAGTTACTTGCTCAAAGTGGCGGCATCAAGATTTGAACCCGAGTCTCACTCCTCTCTCTCTCTCTCTCTCTCTCTCTCTCTCTCTCTCTCTCTCAGGAGGCCTTGAATGTGAGAGGGGCTGCTGCGGGGGCAGGGGATGCGGGTGGGAGTGGGCTTCCCAGCGCGAAAAGCAGGCAATCAGGGAAGGGGCTGGCGCGGAAGATCCAGAAGCCTTAAAAATAGAGCGGGCCTCCGCAGAACTGGGACGCCCCAGGGAGGAGCCTGGGGTCGGCGGGGAGAGTGGGCTCACCCCATCGGAGAAACCAGGTCATGCAGGGACAAGCAGGAAGCTCAGGGCTGTCCCTGCGGGAGCCGGTCCCGAGTGGGCGGTGGGCGGAGCTCCGGGCTCCCACGCCCCCTCCTCCTGGCCTGACCCCTCCTACCATTGTTCCGGTGGCCACTCCGCCCCCACCCCCGCGCATTCTTACCGCCTGACAAGGCCACCGTCAGGAAGGCGATCACAGCGGCCAGGGGCCACATGGCGGCTCCGGGGTGGGGAGCAAGGCGGGCGGGGCCTGAGAAGTTGGGGGGGGTTGTTAAGGGCTGGCTGAATCCCCATCTCTGGCCGCCCCTCCTCCCCATCTCTGCACTTCCCAATCTTGAATGTCCTCTCCTTCACTAAGAACCTTGACCCTGGAATCTGCACCCCCTCCCTAATTTCCATCCTCAGTGGGGAGCCCAAGTAAGGAGGTAGGAGGGGCTGGGGCAGCGTGCACCTGCGTCCACCCGTGCCCTCCAGCGAGCGGGCGCCTCAGTACCCTCTCCCGCGCGCTCCGCCCCCTCCTACCCTCTCAGGGTCGTTCCGCGCACCTGGCCTCAAGCAGCTCATCTCTTAGCGCGCTTGACCCCTCTCCAGCTCTGCAGATTTCTCTCTCTATAACTGAACCTCTGGCTTCCCTCTCCATCTCCCTGACTCAGCTCTTCTCCCTCTTTTCCTTCCCTTCCTCACCTCTCCTTCCTCTCCCCACTCCTCCCCTCTGACGCTCCCGCCCCTGCGCCAGGCGGACCCTACCTTGGTGAGAGGCCCGGGTGCAGAGCTTCGCAGCCGGCTGCCTCCAACTTCAGCCCGGACCCATGGCTTTTAACCCCTGAATTCCCTCCCCCAGCGCCCTCAGCATTTCCCTGTTGCTGGCCTCCCCCTCTCCACCCCCAATAGCTCAGCAGGCTGCTGCCAGGCACCCCCCAAGCCTGGGCTTGGCCCTTCCGCTTGGGGCGGAGCTTCCAGGACAAGCTGGGACCCAGATCTGGCCCCGCCCAGGCCCCAGTTGAACCCACTGCAAGGTTTGGGGCAGCAGAACCCACCTAGAGGAAAGGGGAAAGCTGTGTCCTTCCGCAAACCCACCCGAAATTCCCATGACTCTCCCTAACGTCAGCCCATTTTTCATCCCACTTTGTAATCTCTCCAGCCCTGTGCGCGTCCTTATATCCATCAGCCCCCAGATGGCCATTTTCTACCTTCTTCCTTCTCTCCTTACGGTCGGTTTATTCCGCAAACCCAATCCCATCAACAGCCTTATCTCAAATTTATCCAAACATCAAACCCAACACATTCAAATTCCAGTTCCCAGCTTCATCTCCAGCACCAACCCCATCTCCAGCCCTTCTGAAAAACACAGGCATGCCTAAATTCACTCCCACCATTCCCCTTCCCCTACCCCACCGCCACAGCCCTCAGGTGCGAGAAGGGAATCTTCAGATAGGCGGATAGAAAGTCAACTGGACTTGGACTTGGACGTGGCCCGCGGAAAGCAATATTTTGGATAAATGGTCTTTTAGGAACAGGGCCAAGCTGGGGTGAGGGAGTCCATGCGGATGTAGGTGGCTACGGAGAAGCAGGACTCGGAAAGCTCTGGGGGGCCAGGACGATGGGGGAAGAGGAAGGAGGAAGAGGTGGTGTTTGGGAATGGGTAGGTGCCTCCTGGAACTGTGACTGGGTGGGGCCGTGAATTAATCCTAGGGGGTGGAGGGGGTAGGATTAAGGATTAAGGAGGACAGAGGTGGGGTCAGAATTTGGAAGAAAGCCAGGGATGGAGACCAGATGAAGTTTGGAGAGAGAGAAATGGTATCATAATAAGGACGGGGCTTAAGATGGGCAGAGTGAGGGTTCACGTCAAAATTGGCGTAGTCCATATTGGAGGAGTTTAAGTTTGGATACAGGGATCAAATCTAGTGTCAAAAGGTTGTTTTTTTTTTTTTAAGGTAAGTTTTTAAAAAGGATCTAACCATGACTCTCATATATATATATATATGGTAAATATATGTCAAAGATTTTATTTTGATTTATTAATAAATGGTGGAGCTAGTAAGACATTACAAAGAACCACACAGGTAGAGGCAATAAGGAATGCTGAAATGAATTTATAAATAGATACAAAACGGGTTTATTCTACATGGGGGGGGAGGGGCCTTGATTGTACTTCCACCTGACAAAACTCATTTGCACAGTTATGGGCAAGACTGATTTGCGTTGCTATCAGCTGTCTATGATTTACAGAGTTGTAAAGTAGCTCAAAGACAATACTAGAAGCAGAGACCCCATAAAATCAGATAGCCCGTTTAATTTTCCATCAGAGACATCTGTTGGGTCCATCTGAAAGTCTTTCACATCTTTTGTGGAGAGGTTTAGGATGGGTCTGATGATAGCATTTGGAATGCAAGTGAGCTCGGGGAGGAGAAGAGACACGGGTGAGGATGGGGTGAGGAGTTGGTTTTGAGGATAGGATTGCGTTCCGGATGGGAAGGATCTGAGGATAAGAATGTTGATGGAGTCCTATTGGGTTGGGGTTGGAGAGGGAGCCAAGAATGAGGATTTGGATGGGAGGGATTGAAATATAGCTGAGCTGGTGTTGGGGGTTGATGGTAATAACGAGGACGAGATGTGAGGTTGAGTGTCTGTGTTGGGGTAGGGTTTTGGTGGAAGTGGGCTGGTTCATAGCTGTGGGCTCCTCTCAAGGTGACAGAGCATTGTCTTTCCCCACCTTGAAATTCCCCCCACCCCACAAGGCTGGTGGCCCCAGGGTGGGCACTGAATTCGCTCTTTTTGAGAAGTGTTGGGTTCAGGTTGGGTGGAGGGAAGATGCAGGAGGAGGGAGGATGCAGGTTAAGTGAGGTGACTGACAAACTTGTGTGGGAAGTCAGGGTACCTGTGCCCTCTTGTGGCCTGGGTCCACACTTCCGGAAAAACCTTTCTTGCTTGGGAAGGGCTGGAACCTGGAGTGGGGGTGGCTGGCTTTGGTGTTTGCTTCCAGAGGAGTACCAGGTCAGTGCTGATATTAGCGTTTATGACTGGCCTGGACTTAGGTTGGCTGACTCACGTTGAAGTGAGGTCATGGGCCCACCGAGAGCTGGGTGCATTCCAACCCCTCACCTGATCAGTAAGGCAACTGGAGCTCAGGAAGGGCGGTGAGCCCCCAAAATCACGCAGCTAGACCAAATCCAGGTGTACTGTCTCATAGATCGGGGTCTTTCCCCCCACGGAGGGCAGAGCTGGAGAAAGGACTAGAAAAAGAGGCAGTGCCCCTAGTGGTTCAGAGCTGAGACTGTGGAGCTAGACTATTCAAGTGACATGGCCACTCTGTGCCTCAGTGTCCCCATTTGCAAAATGGTGCTATCAATAGCATAGGATCTCTCTGTCTGATCCAGGATGGTTAAATGAGTTCATTTTCAAGGTGCTTGGATGACAGCCTGACACACACCAAGGGCCACAAATGTGCTTGTTAAATAAGTAAAGCAGGAGATGGAGGTAGCCTGAGGTTTCCGGAGGCCCCACCCTAGCTTGGCTTCAAAATGGGGTTCTTTGTCAAGCAAGGACTGGAAGTTCTGGTTGGAAGTGCTGGCTGGGATGAGAAAGTTGGCCCCACACCCAGGCTCAGAGGAGAGGCCCCGATGCAAACGTGAAGGGAGGGGGAGACAGAAAGATACGAAGGGATAAATACACAGAGATAGAAAGACAGGGTGGGTGGGAGAGGGCAGAAGGAAGGCAGAGGGAGAGCGAGGCACGAAGACATGGAGATGGAGAGATGGAGAAGCCTGGGGAGAAACCGGCTTGTGCTCTTGGAGAGAAAGAGGCACACGGAGTGGAGACCCATGAATTCTTCTCTAGAGCTGGGTCCATGTTGGGAAGGATGTCACCCCAGTCACCATCTTTCCCGTGCAGCAACAGCAAACCACATTTCACCCATCAGAATAGCAAGGACTAGAAAGGTCAGTCTTGCCACCTACCTGCGTCTATGCCCACATCCTTTGCCTCCTCTCCTATTTCTATAGATGAACAGTCTGTGCCTCTGTCTAAGACAGACCCCTCCACTTGTGCCTGCTCTCCCGTCCCCTGTCACCTCCTTGGGGACACTGTTCCAGCCAGCACTCTGCGCTCGCTTGTCTGCATCCATTTTTGTTCTTCCCCAGTGAACAGTCCCATTACAATACGAACGTGCTGCAACGACTCCCATGTTCCATTAAAGGAATTAAAACAAAAACAAGGGGCACCTGGGGGGCTCAGTCGGTTAGGCGTCTGTCTGCCTTTGGCTCACGTCATGATCCCAAGGTCCTAGGATCGAGTCCCGCATCGGGCTCCCTTCTCAGCGGGGCGTCTGCTTCTCCCTCTGCCTCTGCTCCCAACTCATGCTTAGTCTCTCTCTCTGTCAAATAAAATCTTAAAAAAAAGCAAAAACAAAAAACGAAACCTCTCAACCTTCAGGCTCTCCTTCAGCCTTTTTTTTTTTTTTTTTTGGCTCCATTCTTTTTCCCCATGACTACAATTCTTCTCTAAAAAGTTGGCAACACTCACTGTCTGCAGCTCCTGTCCTGTTCTCTCTTGAGCCCTCTCCATGCTTTCTCCCCCACTACCGGCCGGACCCCTGTCGAGGGGACCAGTAACATCCGTGTTGCTGAATCCATCTTACTTGAGTTATCAGGAGCGTTTAACAAGTGGATCACTCCCTGTTCCTTCAGAGAGGTTTTTCCTCGGCTTCTGGGACTCTTCACCCTCCTGGTCTTCCTCATAGCTCAGTGGCTGTTCCTAACCCACGTCGGGTGCTGCTTTCTCCTGTCCTGTCTCTACATGGCGGAGCACCGCAGGGCTCGACACTTGGTCCTCTCCTCCGTCTACACTCACTCCCTCGGTGATCTCATGGTTTTAAATACCATCTACATTCCGATGACTCCCAAATTTAAGTCTCCAGCCAGACTTTGCTCCGGAACTCTCAGCCTGACGTACAACTGCTTGCTTCCCATCTGCACATCCAAAGCCAAGCGGGCTCCTCTTGCAATCTTGACCTTCTCCATGGGTGGTCTCTCCATCCTTGCAGTCCTCAGAAGTGAAAACCTTCGTCTCTCCTTTGGATTCCTTCTCTCACATCACTCCTCCGTCTTATTACCAAACCCTATCAGCTCTGCCTGCAAAATAGATCCCAAATCTGACCATTTCTCAACACCCTCCATCTTTGCCACCTGGCCCCTCCCAGCCACCGTCATCTCCCACCTGGATTCTTGCAAATTTCCTATCTGGCCTTCCCGTTTCTGGCCTGTCCACCTACACCCTACTTTTGACACAGCAGTCAGAGTGACCTTTTAAGAGAATGTGAGTCAGGGCAGGTCAGTCCTCCTTTCAAAACCCCACAGTGCCTCCCATATCACTCGGAATGAATGTCCCATTTCCCGATGGTGGCCTACAAGGCTCTGGACATCATCGACCGTGTCCTCTTGCCCCCCTTCTCATGCCAGGCTCACTCTCAGAGCCTCGTCCAAGCCAGATGTCTGTGTCGTTTCTTCTCTACTTGTCCTCCTCTCTCTGGAGATTTCCTTGACCACTAGAGTTGGGAATTCCCAGGACAGGTTCAGCGGATCTCTAGAAGGACTCACAGAACCCAGAGAAGCTTCTATGCTTGTCTGCCTCTCGTTTCACAGTGAGTTCCCTGGCGGCAGAGATGCTCGTCTGTTTTGTTCTAGAACAGTACTCAGTGTACAATAAAATCCAGTGACTATTTGCTGGATGAATATTCAAAAAATATTGAATAAAGATGAATAGTCAATAAAATTCAGTGAATATTCACATTTGTCACATGCAGATCTGACTTACATTTCCAGAATGAACGGTAAGCATTGCTGAGGGTGTGGGAAGATAGGAATCCTTATCTAGACAAAAACCTGCCAGTTCTTGGTGCAATTGATTAAGAGTAGGCCTTTTGGTCCAATGGTCCCACTTCTGTGAATATTCCAGAGAAGTCTCCTATAGGCACGTAAGGGGCATGCCACCAAATAATCATTACACTATGGCTTGGGTAGCGGAGGGAACCTAGTTGTCCATCATTAAAGAACTGGGTCGTTAGGGGCACCTGGGTGGCTCAATCGGTTAAGCGTCTGCCTTCAGCTCAGGTCATGATCCCAGGGTCCTGGGATCGAGCCCCGGGTCCTGGGATCGAGCCCCGCGTCCTGGGATCGAGCCCCGCATCCGGCTTCCTGCTCAGCGGGGAGCCTGTTTCTCCCTCTCCCTCTGCCTGCTGCTCCCCCTGCTTGTGCTTTCTCTCTGTCAACTAAATAAATTAAAAAAAAAAAGTCTTTAAAAAAAAAAAGAACTGGGTCGTTAAATGTGGTGGATGTGAGGTGAGGTGGTGCTTCTCAAACTTTGATATGCATTGTGTCCCTGAGGATCCTATTAAAATGCAGATTCTGGTTGGTTTGGCCTGGGGGGGTGGGGCCTAAGACTCTGACGTCTACTAAGTTCCAGGTACTTCCAATGCCGCTGTTCCCTAGACCACACTTTGAGAACCAAGGGTGTAGACCAGAGTAGTGCTTGCCAATTGAACTTTGGACGATGGTGGAAATATTCCATTCATCTACACTGTCCAAAATGGCAGCCACTAGCCACATACAGTTATTGAGCTCTGGGAATGTGGCGAGAGCAGCTAAGGAATGGAATCTCAACATGTATTTAATTATCTAATTTTAATTTAAAAATTAAAGGACCACGTGTGGCTAGTGGCTACCATATTGGACAGCACAGATGGACAACACTCTGTAGCAGGGAGAAGCAATAAACTAAATGAGCAAACAGCAACATGGAGAGATTGCTAACACAGTGTTTGGTGGAATAAGATCATTTATTTTATACCACGACCTTGCGGCTCCTGGCTGACTCAGTCGGTCGAGCATGTGACTCTTTTTTTTTAAGATTTTATTTATTTATTTGACAGAGAGCACAAGTAGGCAGAGTGGCAGACAGAGAGAGAGGGAGAAGTAGGCTCCCTGCAGAGCAGGGAGCCCGATGTGGGGCTCGATCCCAGGACCCTGGGATCATGACCTGAGCCGAAGGTAGACGCTTAACCGACTGAGCCCCCCAGGCGCCCCAAGCATGTGACTCTTGATCTTGGGGTTGTGAGTTCAAGCCCCATGGTGGGTGTTGAGCCAACTTAAAAAAAATACCTCAACCTGACTGCTCACCGACACCCACCTTCTACGTACCTTGTGTCATCACACTTAAGATGCTGGTGATTGTATTTGCACTATTAAGTTGCATATCTCAGAGACAGAGAAAGAAGCTGTCCATTAAATGATGATATAATGCTAAGACACCGTTGGTTGTAAGATGTGTCCTGATTTCAGAATTGTGAAAAGTGCGAAGGAATGTGCATCTGAGAAGCAATAAAAGGGGTGCTCAACCATCACAGTGGGGAGTATAGTTGGGAAATCAGGTTAAAGTAATCTTTGATCGAAACGGCTTTTATTTTGCTTTATATTTATTTCGCTTTATAGGACACAGGCTAAGAATCACAGCATGGGCTGTATCTCCATCTCACTGGGGGCCCGAATCTACCCCAGGACATAGCTACTCTTGTCCCCTTTCCTCCACAGAGCTTGTATGGCTGCTACGTGGGAGAGCCAAGGTGTGTCTGCATCACCTGGACGGAAGGGGCAGACTCCATGTCTCAACAGCTCTTTGGAACTGCCGTAACCACGAGGATCCCAGACCCACCATCTGAGAACTCTCGGGTCCCGTGCTGCCCCCCGCAAGAGAGCAAGTGAACCCTGGTGAGACCACACTGCCTTCTCCTCCAGCTGAGCTCTGTAGGATCGCGGCACAGAACCACGGGGAGACAGATGCTAGGATCATCGGGTCATTCCTAGGCAGGCCAGTCCTGTGCCGTGCTGGTAAGGATTTAACAAAAAAAAACTTTTGCCAATTTCTGTGTGGAAATACTCCTGCTTGGGCTGATATCAACCTCCCAGTGCGATGTCAGTGGGCACAGGGTTGGAAGAGCTCACAGTTATAGGGGCGCCTGGGTGGCTCAGTCATTAAGCATCTGCCTTAGGCTCAAGTCATGATCTCAGGGTCTTGGGATCGAGCCCCGCATCGAGCCATGCATCGGGCTCCCTGCTCAGCAGGAAGCCTGCTTCTCCCTCTCCCACTCCCCCTGCTTGTGTTCCCTCTCACTGTGTCTCTCTCTGCCAAATAAATAAAAATCTTTAAAAAAAAAAAAGCTCACAGTTATAGACATAATGCAACAAACAAACATAACTTCGAAGCATAACTATTAGTGAAAATAATTAGGAATTAAGGAATGTCGAGTATATATTGACCTTCTTTTTAATATTCATTATTTAATTATAAGTTTATGTAATTTAATTTTTAATAATGGTTGTGTCTGCCACCTGGCTTTCCAAATTCCTAAAAATTGGCCAGCTGGCTCTTACGGGCTGGTACGAGCTGGTTCTAACACACACTGGTCTTGTGACCTGACTCAAGTTTATTGACCTTTTACTCTTAGGGGGTCTCTACTTTACTTTTTATTTTTTTTAAAGTTTTATTTTTATTTTTATTTATTTATTTTTTAAAGATTTTATTTATTTATTTGACAGAGAGAGAGACAGCCAGCGAGAGACGGAACACAAGTAGGGGGAGTGGGAGAGGAAAAAGCAGGCTCCCAGCGGAGCAGGGAGCCCGATGCAGGACTCGATCCCACGACGCTGGGATCACACCCTGAGCTGAAGGCAGACGCTTAACGACTGAGCCACCCAGGCGCCCCCATAAAGTTTTATTTTTAAGTAGTCTCTACACCCAGTATGGGACTTGAACCTACACCCCCAGATCAAGAGTTGCACGCTCCACCCACCGAGCCAGCCAGGCGCCCCTCTACTTTACTCTTAAATTATGTTTGTTGTTTCTTGTCTGTCACCTCTTGCTGGAGTCTAAGCTCTGTGAGGGGAAGCATTTAGATTTATCTGGCTTGTTCACAGCTCAACTTGCATCACCTAGAACAGTGCCCACTGCACTTTAAGTGCCCAGTAAACAGTCTTTGAGGAATGAAAGTAAGAAAGAGAACGAGATTCGAGATTCGAGATTCGGAACACAATGGCTTCATGTAAATGAGAAGCAACAGCTTATGACGAGGCATGTTTTGCAAGGATGCACCGTATTCAAGGCCGCTTGGGTTGGTGCCTGTGGGGAGGGAGGGGACTGGAGCCAGGGATGACAGATGGAATAAAGAAATAAAATGAGAGCAGGTCTCTGCCAGGACTTGAACGCCAGAGGGTGATTAACTCAACTCTCCTCACCTGAGATCAGATTAGGAAAAAGAGGACCTTTTCATTTGCATAGAGTTTTCCAGGAAACAAAGGGAGTCTTTGCCCTCCCTGCCCGGACCTCGGCAGTCCCTGCTCACAGGACCGGAGCCGGAGCCGAGGCTCAGGGAGGGCAGTCTTGCTCGGGGTCAGGCTCCAAGGCTGGGTGTTTCCTTCCACCACACCGCACGCCCGTGGCTGGGGAGTGCCCCCGGGGAGCAACAGGCACCTCGTTCTGCCACTTGTCAAGAGTGCGGTTCCTGAACGGGCACGATGAAGCCGCTCTTGGCATATCCCTGCCATGAATTCAATGACAGACGAATGAAATTTAGGATTCTTCGATTTTTATTACTATTTATCTGGTTTTTATTTTTATTTGATTTATTTATTTTTAAAGATTTTAGTTCTTTGACAGGGAGAGAGAGCACAAGCAGGGGGAGCGGCAGAGGGAGGGAGAAGCAGACTCCCTGCTGAGCAGGGAGCCCCATGTGGGGCTCCAACCCAGGACCCTGGGATCATGACCTGAGCCAAAGGCAGACGCTTAACTGACTGAGCCACCCAGGCCCCCCCCATTTATCTGGTTTTTAGAGACACTAAGAGTTTCGAAAAATGTCTTCTTTGGGGTTTGGTGCCAGTTTTGTGCTTTCTTGCTCCTGTTCCTGTACCTAAGGGGCCCTGAATAATGATGTTGTGGGGTTGTGGAGAGAAATCCTGAAAGAACGTCTCTGGGAAAGGAAGAGTCCTGGGCCAGGGGTCTGGATCAAGAGGCTGGGGCCCAGGACTCCTGGGTCTGAGGGAGGAGGGGGCTGGGGGCTGGGACTCCTGGGTCTTGAGCGCAGAGAGCAAGGTCTGGGCAAGCAAGGGGGCAGCTGGTGTTCAGTTAAACCAGCAATCACTTGCTCTGTATGGTTTTCTGGATCCATGTTTGGTACTTGCACAGGTTGGTGTAGACTCCGGGATAGCCGGGCAGGGCACAGCGCTCCATCCCCCAGGACACAAGTCCCTGGAGCTGTCCTTTGCACACCAAGGGTCCCCCGGAGTCACCCTGAAGGGGAGAGGCCGAGATAGAGATACCCATGAACAGATGGTCAGAGTCATGGGTGTGGAAAACCCAAGAGGCAGAAATGGGGAAGGAGGTGGGCTGAGACCCCCGGCAGGGCTCCGAAGATATCAGCCCGAAGAGTTGGGGTCAGTGACTTCCCTCTTCCCTGGTTCCTGCTGTCTCTGCCTCTTGCGGCTCACTGCGCCCCCCCTGCGTATGCCTCTTTATCTCCCCGTCTCTGGAGTCACCTCTCAGGGATGGAGTGAGGTCTCTGGAGCCCCTGAGCACAGATTTCCCAGCGCCCATATGTGGTAACAGCAGCTAGAGCAGCGATGAGAGCTAAGTGCAGGCACCGCTCTGCACTCTTTCCGTGGACTACTGTCTCGTTCCACCACCTGCCCTAAGAGGGGCTGCCCCACCTGACACGTGAGTCCACTTAGCCACAGAGGGATTAGGTCCGTTATCCGAGGGTGGACAGCTAGAAGGCAGCCCCGCTGTTACAATCTCTCTCAGTCTCTGCAGATTTTCCTGCTCCTGAGATTCTTTGATACCCCAGTCCCAGCCGCAAACAGCCCCCCTCCTCTGGCTGTCCCTGGGCCTCACCTGACAGGAGTCCTTCCCACCTTGGGGGACACCGGCACAGACCATGCCAGCGGTGATGGCTTGGGAATAAGCCTGCCGACACTCCTGATCCGAGGAGATGTTGATGTTCACACATTGCAGGGAGTTGGGGTACCTGACTGGGGGGCACAGAAGGGGTACAAGCGGGGGTCTACCTTCCAGCAGGATCAGGAGTCTGGGGACCCACCTCCTCCTCCCTTAGACCCAGGAGTCCAGGCCCCCAGCCCCTCCTCCCTCAGACCCAGGAGTC
>NW_024424341.1:48898820-48966219 GCF_017311325.1 Ursus maritimus | reverse complement strand
GGACTCCTGGGTCTGAGGGAGGAGGGGGCTGGGGGCTGGGACTCCTGGGTCTTGAGCGCAGAGAGCAAGGTCTGGGCAAGCAAGGGGGCAGCTGGTGTTCAGTTAAACCAGCAATCACTTGCTCTGTATGGTTTTCTGGATCCATGTTTGGTACTTGCACAGGTTGGTGTAGACTCCGGGATAGCCGGGCAGGGCACAGCGCTCCATCCCCCAGGACACAAGTCCCTGGAGCTGTCCTTTGCACACCAAGGGTCCCCCGGAGTCACCCTGAAGGGGAGAGGCCGAGATAGAGATACCCATGAACAGATGGTCAGAGTCATGGGTGTGGAAAACCCAAGAGGCAGAAATGGGGAAGGAGGTGGGCTGAGACCCCCGGCAGGGCTCCGAAGATATCAGCCCGAAGAGTTGGGGTCAGTGACTTCCCTCTTCCCTGGTTCCTGCTGTCTCTGCCTCTTGCGGCTCACTGCGCCCCCCCTGCGTATGCCTCTTTATCTCCCCGTCTCTGGAGTCACCTCTCAGGGATGGAGTGAGGTCTCTGGAGCCCCTGAGCACAGATTTCCCAGCGCCCATATGTGGTAACAGCAGCTAGAGCAGCGATGAGAGCTAAGTGCAGGCACCGCTCTGCACTCTTTCCGTGGACTACTGTCTCGTTCCACCACCTGCCCTAAGAGGGGCTGCCCCACCTGACACGTGAGTCCACTTAGCCACAGAGGGATTAGGTCCGTTATCCGAGGGTGGACAGCTAGAAGGCAGCCCCGCTGTTACAATCTCTCTCAGTCTCTGCAGATTTTCCTGCTCCTGAGATTCTTTGATACCCCAGTCCCAGCCGCAAACAGCCCCCCTCCTCTGGCTGTCCCTGGGCCTCACCTGACAGGAGTCCTTCCCACCTTGGGGGACACCGGCACAGACCATGCCAGCGGTGATGGCTTGGGAATAAGCCTGCCGACACTCCTGATCCGAGGAGATGTTGATGTTCACACATTGCAGGGAGTTGGGGTACCTGACTGGGGGGCACAGAAGGGGTACAAGCGGGGGTCTACCTTCCAGCAGGATCAGGAGTCTGGGGACCCACCTCCTCCTCCCTTAGACCCAGGAGTCCAGGCCCCCAGCCCCTCCTCCCTCAGACCCAGGAGTCCCAGCCCCCAGCCCCCTCCTCCCTCAGACCCAGGAGTCCCGGCCCCCAGCCCCCTCCTCCCTCAGACCCAGGAGTCCCAGCCCCCAGCCCCCTCCTCCCTCAGACCCAGGAGTCCCAGCCCCCAGCCCCTCCTCCCTCAGACCCAGGAGCCTCCCGGCCCCCAGCCTCCCTCCTCCCTCAGACCCGAGGAGTCCTTCAGCCCCCAGCCCCTCCTCCCTCAGACCCAGGGCCCCAGTCTAGTCCAGCCCCAGCCCCTCCTCCCTCAGACCCAGGAGTCCAGGCCCCCAGCCCCTCCTCCCTCAGACCCAGGAGTCCAGGCCCCCAGTCTCTCCTCCCTCACACCCAGGAGTCCAGGCCCCCAGCCCCTCCTCCCTCAGACCCAGGAGTCTAGACCCTCAGCCCTTCCTTCCCAGTACTCACCAATGGGGCTCGATGTGGTGCCCCAGCCCGACACGCGGCAGGGAGTCCCTGGGCTGGCACAGGAACTGGCTATGGCGATGGGCCTCACTGCCCCCCCCAGGCGAGCGGGCCGCTCCAGCTGCAGCAGCATCAGGTCATTATCGTGGGTCCGGGGGCTGTACTGGGGGTGTGGCACCTGGCGAACCACGCGCAGCACCTGCTGGGTGGCCTCCCAGTTCCTCAGGTTGTGCTTGCCCAGGGCTACGTGAAGGACCCTGGCCCATGACCCCCAAAAGTAGCACTGCTCAGGGTCTGCCCTGGAGACCCCTCCGCACCCTCTGGCCCTGTTGCCTTCCCTGGTGCTGAATTGTCCACAAGCCTGAACTGCTTATGGAGTATTCGATGGACCCCTGCGCTCCTTCCCACGGCCTGGGCATTCTCTCTTAGGCCAATCCCACCATCCACCCTTCCTCTCTTGAGCTGTGCTCTGGTCTCTGGCTTGGGTGTAAGATGATAGTTGGGAGCTCTTGGCTCAGTGCTGGGTTCTAGGCTCTGCATTCCAAGCGGGAATTTGGGCTATGGTTCTAGGCTCTAAATAAGAATTGATATCCCAGAGTAGGCTCCAGGGAGGCTCCATTCTGGTTCCAGCCTGGCCCCTGGGTTCTAGATATTTTGAACTTTTGAGTCTAAGCTAGGATCCGGGCTCTCTAGATGAGTCTGGATCGTGGCATACTTTCTAGATATGGGTGCGAGCTTCTGTGTTAGGATAGGCTGGGGGTTCTAGGCTCTGCATTAGGGTTTGAGTCTGGGCTCTAGATGTTGATTTGAGCTTTTAGTCTTCGGGTAGTCGCAATTCTATGTGGCGCAATGGATTCTGGACATTGATACGAGCTTCAGTTTCTACACTGAGTTCTGGGTTCTTGCTTAAGTTCTGGTTTATGACCCGGGTTTTAGACAATGGTTTGAGCTCTGTGTTTGAGCTTAGGGTCCTAAATGTCGGTCTGAGTTCTTGATTCTTGGCTAGGCTCTGTTTCAAATTGAATTGCAGTTATGGTCTGGGCTCTTGTTGCTGGACTCTGGTCCAAGCCCTTGACCTTAGGTTGAGCTCTGAGTTCTAGATGGAGCTTCAGGTTCTGGCTTGGATCCAAGTTTCTAGATGTTTTGCATTCTGAGCTTTGCATTCTAGACCCTGGGCTGAGTTTTGGGCTCTCGGTTCTATATCGAACTTTAGTTTATGAGATTAGATCTGGTTTATAAGCACTGGGTGGGCTCTGGTCTTGGATCTGGGTTCTAGGTTGAGGTCTAGACTCTTGGAGGGGCTCTGAGTTCTGTATGGGGTTTCAGATTATGGTCTGCATTCTGGGATTTAGACACTGGGTTCCAGGCTGCTAAAAAAGGAGCTATAGACTAGACTCTGAATTAAACATTGCATCGAGAATAGGTTCTGGTTCTGTCTATCCTATGCTCTGAGCTGTACGTTCTGGCTGTAAGTAGGGTTCTGGGTTTATGGCTGGACTGCAGGTCTGAACTAGACTTTGAATTTAAGTTCTGAAAGGAGTCCTGAATTTCTGAATGTAGACTATGGCCTAAACTGAATCACCAATCTGGAATGGGCTCCTAATCTTAGTCTCTTTGTAGAGCTTGGCCTCTAGATAGATCTCCAGATTGTGTTAGGTTCTAGGTTTTGTGTGGGACTCTAAGCTGGCATATGGGTTCTAAGCTGTCAATCTGCTTTCAGAATCTAAACTGAGGGGCGCCTGGGTGGCTCTTTTGGTTGCGCGTCAGACTCTTGATTTTGCCTGGGGTTGTGATCTCAGGGTCGTGGGATCGAGCCCCGCGTTGGGCTCTGCTCTCAGCTCGGAGTCTGCTGTAGATGGTCTCTCCCTCGGCCCCTCCCCCTGCTCAAGCTTGCTTTCTAAATAAATAAATAAAATCTTAAAAAAAAAAAGAATCTAAACTGAGTTCAAGGTTTATGGCTGGATTCCATATTCCAAGCTGCGTCGGTGATTCTAGGCTCTTATCTAGACCCCAAACCAGGACCAGCTACCACATTAGGTTCAACACAAGGCTTCAGGTTCTTAGCTGAGCTCTGGAGCTCTAGACTCTGGAATTCGCTTGGCGCAAGAGTCGGGGAAGAGGTTACTCACGGGCGTGCGCAGTGAGCGGCAGTGATGGCCCACCGGCCTGACAGCAGGGCCCCTCCGCAGAGGAAACGACGAAAGGGACCTGCCAGTAGGGCCGCCTGCCATGGCTGGGAGTTCTGGATGCATGTGTAACCACCAATTATCTTGTTCTCATCCCCTTGGCTCTGTGCCATGGCTAGGAACAGGCAGAGGTGGGGTGGGGAAAGCAGATGAACAAATGCCCTCCACCCCTCAACTCTCTAGGACGTCTGGGACCCACAAATCCCCTTTCTTTACCTAACCCCTAAACCACCCACCTCTATCTGCCCCACATAGTATGAGACATGCCCAGTGTTGCCCCTATTATTGCCCCAACACAACAGGGAGTTTTCTGACAACCTCTCCATCACCTCCATAGTGTATCACTTGATCCCACGGCCACTTCATCCGGGGCTCTGACATAGCTACTACCCTGGACTTTACTCTCCCATGAATAGTTTCTATCATCACTTCTCACAACACACCACAGTTCCCCCCATTAATCCTTCTCCAACACATTCAAGGAGCTCCCTGTCCTTTTTCCAACCTTCCCACTCATACAGCCCCCCAGGACCCACTATCTCACCCCACACCCACTCCATCTGCCAATCCACACCCCTCCCCGTGAGCCCACCCCTACCCCCCTACCATCACCCCTGCCCCCCATCATCGCCAACAACATGCTGTCTTTCCGTTACTTCTGCAGCCCTCCTTTTAAATAAAACCCAGACAGGACTGGACACTTCTCCACAATTCCTCATTCAGTCCTCCCCATCTCCTTCAACTCCTGTACCCTGATATCTCCTGATACCTCCACAACTCAGGACCCAGGCCCCCTCCTAAGGGCTCCTCAGCCACGACCCCCAAAACCACACCCATCCTTCTCACCAGGTCACCCATGAGCACACTGGGTCCCTGGAAACCCTCCCCATCTCTTCTCAGCATCTCCAGGGGACTGTCCATACCCCGGACCCCACTGCTGTCTTACCTAGAGCCATGATCTTGAGTGCTATCAGCAGGAGGAACATTCTGGGGGCTGGGGGTCAGGTTCTGGCAAATGCAGAGAGAAAGTGAGAGAGAAGCAGGCTGCAAGAGACCCAGAATTTGAGGGACAGAGACAGAGAGGGCCTTACACAGAGACCAAGGCCCTTAGAGACATGGATGTGCCTCTGGGTGTGGAGGATGTGGGGCTCGTGTCTTGCCTCCCTGTCATTCCATGGAGGCCTTTTATCCCTGTTCTGGGCAACTGGCCCTGCCCCCCGCCCTTCTCCTGCCTTTTTTTTTTATAGCCCAGGTCCCATTCCAGGGCTCCCTGGTCCTATCTCCTCCCTCCCCTCTCTGGCCAGAGAAGCAGCGCCACATTAATGAGAACCCGCCCAGTGAAGGTGTTTAATTTGGGAGGAACCCAGGGAGGGGGGACCCCAGGGCAGGGTGGACAGGGTGGGGGGCTCAGGGGAAGGTGCTGGGAGGGGTGGGGGGGCAGAGACACAGAGAAGGCTGGGAAATGAAAGAGAAGTCACTATGAAGGTGGAAGCTGGAGATAGGGTCAGAGAAACACAGGCCAGAGAGACAAGAGTCAGAGACAGAGAGACCAGGGAAAGATGGGGAAGGGGAAGGAAGACGAATGTGGACACAGGGACAGAGGAGCCAGATGGGGAAAGACCAGGGAACTGGGGAAGCCCAGAGACAGAGATTTCTGGAGAGGGCAGAGTAGGAAAGCCAAGCGTGTGGGGGGAACGGAGGGAAGAGGCAGGGGTGGGGGGGCGGACAGGGAAGGTACAGAGGAAGCGCTGATACACTGGAGAGGAGGAAGAGGCAGGACAAGGCAGAGGAGGGGGAGACAGAGGGAGCGACGGGTACACAGGTGATGGGGACGCAGACAGAGGAGACAGGGAGGCAGGGGGTGGGGCTGGGAACTGGCAGGAGACAGCAGGGGCGGGAGGCACCTGGGACTGTCTTGTCCCCTAGGCTTTCTCACTTTGTGGTTTTCACAGTCCTGGGAGTTTGGGGAGCGGGGGCCCCAGCAGGGAGAAGGAGGGTCAGTGCAGAACTGGGGCCCCCCACCTGGGGCTGTGCAGAGGGCAGGAGCAGAGTGGGGGACAGAGACAGAGATGGAGACCCAGAAAGAGGGAGAGACAGCGGGGAGGCGGGGAGGGGCTCCAGCGGCCGAGGAGGGTCCCCTCCTAACTTGGGGCAGAGCCCACTGCCCTCAGCACCTCCCCAGCCTCTTAAATGCCCTAATGACTGCAATTTGTCCCTGGGGCTGAGCAGGTCACGGTGACTCAGGAGGCAGCCTCTGCACTCTCCCTCCCCCAACACCCCAGCACCACCCCCCACCCCCTACCCAGGCTGGCTCCCAAGCCACTTTCCTCCCTGTTTGCCCGGGCTGCTGCTTAGCCCTGTCTCTGTACCTGGGGGGTCACTCTGCGCGTCTGAATCCACACGCCGACCTCCCCGCGTGCACTTCTGTTTCCTGTGATCCCGCTCTGAGGGGCTGGCAAACCAGAAGGGCGGGATGCTGAACAGAAGGAAAGACACCCCCCCCCCCGGGAGGGCACAGGGGTTAGGGAGGGGGCTGCTGTGCATCTGGGGGCCCTTGTGGTGACACAGATCTACAGACGAGGTGACATTTCATAGAAACCTCTGTGCACAGGCGCCTGGGGGGCTCAGTCGCTTAAGCGTCAGATGCTGATCCCAGGACCGCGGGGAGCCTGCTTCTCCTTCTCCCTCTGCCTGCCACTCCCCCTGCTTGTGCTCTCTGTCTCTCTGTCAAATAAATAAATAAAAATCTTTAAAAAAAAAAAAAAAGAAACAACTGTGCACACACGCACAAGGGCAAACATGCACAGAGACACGGAACTAGGCTTATGGTCTAGCTAATGGCCCTCGGGGATTTCCTGGGGCTGATACAGCCCTCAGGTATTTATCTGTGACAGCATCGCCACCAGGGGAAGCTGAGGGAAGGAGCCCGCAGGACTCTGTACTATTGGACCAATTTCTTAGAGTCCATAAATATTTCCTTTTTTCCCCCCATAATTTATTTCAAAATAAATAAGCAACAAAACAATTTCCTGGTCAAGGCAAGCCTGTCCCCTCCATCTGAGCGTAAACCTTCATGTGATGGACTCACGGGGACCCTCCGCTGAGCTGGAAGACTCTGGTAAGCGTGCAGTCTCCCCCCACACTCCCCACAAAGAAGGCCCTGAGGGGTGCCTGGGTGGCTCAGTCAGCTGGGCTTGATCCTGGGGTCCTGGGATTGAGCCCGCTTCAGGCTGCCTGCTCAGTGGGGAGTCTGCTTCTCCCTCCCCCTCTCCCCTCCCCCTGCTTGTGCTCTCTCTCTCCCAAATAAATACAATCTTTTAAAAAATAAAAAAGCATAAAAAGAAGGCTCTGCTTAAGCAGAAGGCTTCAGTGAACCCTAGGGAGCCCTAGCAAAAGGCTGGCCATGCTCCAGAAATATGCTCCCTTCACCTCCTTCTCGCTCCCCAGCCCCGCCCCCAACCCCTGCATGCTCCCACCAGGTTACTCAGAGCCTTCCCGCCAGAATCTAAAACCTGGGCCACCTGCTCACCACTGCACCCATCACCTTAGCAGTGTTGTTTGCCCTGACACGGGTGGACAGAAAATATTTAATGAATGAATGAACGAATGAATGAACAGATGGCCAGAGTCCTTGCTTTCAAGGAGCTCACGGTCTGGTGGGAAAGGCCAGTGGGGCAATAGGAAACTCAATCCGGGGTGATATGCCCTCTGACAGGGAATGTGGAAGGGCCTGATGGAACCCCAGGAGTGGGGAAGGGTTCCCGAAGGGTGGGCTGTCTAAGCTGGGGCCTGCAGGGGATGAGTAGGAATTCACCAGCGGGGTGGAGGGAGTGTAAGGGGTGGGGGGGAAGAGGTGAGGGGCTTGAGTAGAGACCTTCAGACAGGAGGATGGTGACAGAGTTCAGAGGACTGGAGGGAGAAGTGGCAGGGAAAAGCAGAAGCCCAAGGGTGAGTCTGAGCAGGGTGGAGAAGAGCCGTTAGGGTCCTCAGTGGAGACCTGGGTCTGGAGCTTAGGAAAGCTGCTGGTTAGAGACAGAGGTGGGGCGTTATTAGCACAAGTGGTATGGAAGCCTGAGCGCCTGGAGCCCGCACGGGGAGACGACATCTAATGAGAGGACCGGGGACATCTGCCTGGGACCCTAAGGAAGACCCCGGTTTAGGCGGCAGGGGCCTGAAAAGAAGCAAGGGGAGAACTAGAGGGAAGACCGGGAAAGGGTGGTGTTGGGGAAGTTGAGATAACTTTTTAGGAAGGAAGAGACACGAGGGTGGGACACAGCTGGGCAGCCACTGGGAAAACGGAGAGGGGAGACTGGAAGGTTTTGGTGGCTGGTGGGACCGGAAGCAGGGGAGGAGGTGGTGGGTGAAGACCGCTCTTACACGTGGCAGGGGCGAGAGGTGTGCGACCAGCAAAGGTTGGTGAGGAGAGAGGGAAGGACAAAAACAGCTCCCATTTACTGGGGGCTTGGCACAGCCAGGCATGGTGCTGTGTTCTTTTTATTTTGTGCTTTAATGTTCAAAACTTAAAAAAAAATTTTGATTTGCACGGTGCCTGGCTGGTTCAGTCAGTGGGGCCTGCAACTCTGGATCTCAGGCTAGTGAGTTTGAGCTCCATGTTGGGTGTAGAGATAACTTAAAAATAAAATTGAAAAAATAAAAAAAAAATCGAGGGACGCTTGGGTGGCTCAGTTGGTTAAGCTGCCAGCTCTTGATTTTGGCTCAGGTCATGATCTCGGGGTCCTGGGAGGAGCCCCACGGTAGGCTCTGTGCTCAACAGGGAGACTGCCTGAGGATTCGCCCTCTCCCTCTGCCCCTCCTCCTGCTCTCTCTCTAAAATAACTCTCTCTCTCTCAAATAAATAAATAAATCTTTAAAATAAATAAAATTTAAAAAGTTGATTTGCTTTTTTATTGTGGTAAAATATACAGAACATAAAATTCACCACTAAAATCATTTTTAAGCAGACAGTTCAGTGGCCTGAAGTACATTTGTGTGGTCGTGCAGCCATGGCCGCCATCCATCTCCGAAAGGCTTCCATCTTCCCCAGCCGGAGCTCTGTCCCTGTTCAACACTTTCTCCCCGTCCCCTCACCCCAGCCCCTGCTCACCTCCATCTGCTTTCCGTTCACAGAAGTGAAATCACAATGTGACTGGCTTATGTCCCTGAGCACAATGTCCTCAAAGTTCACGTTGTAGCGTGTGTCAGAATTTCCTTCCTTTCTAAGGTGGAATCATCTTTCATTGCGCATTTTGTTTGACCAAGGAAGTTCCTCGTGTGGGTTAGCTTCTTTCCTCTCTCCCTCTCCCTCCTGCTTTCCTTCACTCTCCCTCCTTCCGTTCAACAACTCAGAGCACCCACTATGCGTGAGTCACAGTTCTAAGCACTGAGGATAGAGACATGAACAAAACAGACAGAAATCCCTGCCCTGCTGAAGCTTACATTCTGGAAGTGGAAGCAATCAAGAGAAAGTTAAATAAGTATAACACATAATATAACAATTTATCGGTGCTTTGAAAAATAATAAGAAAGTAGGGAGTGGAGTAGGGTCAGGGAAGGCCCAACTGAGGTGACCTTTGGGCAAAGACCTAAAGGTAGTCGGGGATCTCTGGGGGAATACTATCCCAGACAGAAGGAGCAACAGTGCAAAGGCCCTGGGGTGTGTCTGGGGACCAGTGAGGAGGCCAGCCTGCCTGGAGCAGAATGAGTCATGGAGAGTGTGGACCCTATGGGATAGGTACTATCTTGTCCCCATTTTATAGACTGAGAAACTGAGTCAGAGGGGAACTGGCTGGTCCAAGGTCACTGAGCTGGTCAGCGCAAGAGGAAGTGCACAAACTCCAGGACTATAGGAATCTCTGCTCCACTACCAGAATCTTCTGTTGTCCTCCAAGGCGATTTGAGGGTCAATTCCATTTATACACTGATTGAGGTGTCCAACCCCGGTTTAGTGCATTTTTCATCAGACTCACCGAACCCTTCCCGTGGTTTCGTGAGAAAGACGCTCTTATTATCTTCAATGTACAGGCGAGGAAGAGAAGTCGCCCGCCCAAGTTTACACAACGCGGAGTGGTGGCACCAAGGTTCCATGATTTGAACCCAGGCGGAGAGCTCTTAACAACCGCAGGGAGCAAGATGCCCAAGAACAAAGGGGCCGATGGTGCAACCGCCAGAGTGGTGGGATTAACTCCCGACAGGAGGAAGGACGCCTCTTCCATTGTTCCAGGAAGGAAGAAGGAAAGGGCGGGTGAGGTTTCGGGTGGGGTGTGGGTCCTGTGGCAGGAAGAGGAGGGAGGGCCCTTGGGTTGGCTTCTGTTTCCTCTGGGGAGATCGATGCCAGCTCACCTCAAGGGGCACCGGGGCGGATGGGGTGGGGGAGGTGAGGGTGGCGGACAAGGTGCCCAGGTGAAGTTGGCGATCAAAAATTTAAAGGGCATCATTGGAGCAGTCGGACGATTTTGTTTTGTTTTTCTCCAGCAAAGAGCAGGCACGTGTAGGGCTGGGCCATGGTGGGAGCGATGCTAAGACAAGGGGGTTAAGGACTCTGGGGGGCGGGGAAAGGGGTGGACTATGGGGTGTAGGAAGTGCAGACAGAAGGGGCTTGGTTGGAGGCTGCATGAGGGGGTCAGGTTGCCTCTGAGTGGAAGAACAGGTGTGGCAGGGCCACCCGCAGCTCTAGAAGCATGGGAGGCTGTGGTCAGGGAGTGGGATGTGGGGTTTGCGGCTTCAGAGGTGGAGTAGTTCTGGATGGAGATAGGGGCCAGGGTGCTACCGTGGGAATGGGGGACAGGGGAGGCGGTCTCAGACCACAGGGAGACTGGAGGACTGCAAACCCAGGGGGTCCTCTCTCTTCAACGCCCCTGAGTCCTTGTTGCCAGGGAAAGCCTGTCTCTGTTTTCACTTACAAAAAATATCAGGCAGGTTGCCAAAGACCTCGTACACATCATCACGTTGAATCCCCACAGCAGCTTTACGAGGCTTAGAGACTCTTACTGGCATCACGTCACAGGGGAGGGAACGGGGTCTCAGATAAAAGGCACTCGTCCAAGTGGCATAGCCAGGATTGGAACCTGGGTCATCCAGCTGTTAGACGCCATGCCACTTTGCCTTCAAATCTGTTCTAACCTGGGTCATCCAGCTGTTAGACGCCATGCCACTTTGCCTTCAAATCTGTTCATAAGCCATTGCGGGCAGGGAGGCCTGTGCTGGGTCCCCAGCCCCTGGGACAGCCCAGCAAGCGATGAATGCTTGTGGGATGAGCACATGGACCCTCCCCTCTGCCTTGTTGGGCCCCTGACCAGCTCTTGGTTGGCAATTTTTCTAGTACTTCCATGTGCCACATCGCTCTTAATCCCCCCATTGGCCTTGCGTGGTGCACACGTAATCGCTCCCATTCTGTAGATGGAGAAAAGCCAGAGAAATGAGGTAAGTTGCCCAACATTGCACGGTGAGCAAGTGCTGTAGCTGGGATTCAATCCTCAGCCTGTCTGGCTCGACGCCCCTCTGCTGCTGATCTCATGTGTCTCTGATTACCCAAACTTTCTGGGTAATCTCTCAGATGTCTCTGACTCAGCACCTGTGTCTGCTACGTGCCAGGCAGCCTCTGCATGCACACCTGGGTGCCCCCGATACCAGGTCAACAGGCAGCAAACATTTTTGCCCCACCTCCCTCCGTCTCTATTATCTCCCACTTATTTCTGTTTAAAAAGTGGGAAAAGATGGGGCCACCCCCAAGATCCCCCTGGTCGTCCCCTTGTTAGTAAATGACACCATCCTTTTTCCTGTTGGCTCGTGTCAAAAGCTGGGAGTGGTCCTTGATTCCTCCCTCACTCCCACCTCCCACTTTGGCAATTCCTGTCACCTTAGCGCCAAAATAGTCGCGGAATCCACACACTTCCCTCCTCTCTTAACAAGTCACATTTATCTCTCCCCTGGACAGGTGCAGTAGCATCCGAACTAATCTCACTGCTTCCACATTTGACCCGTTCCCACCTTCCCCCACCCATGCCAAGTCCAAGTCCAGCAGCCAACGTGTCCCTAAAATATAAAACAGTATCATGATTCCCCGCTGCAAATAGAATAAAACCCAAATTGGGGCGCCTGGGTGGCACAGCGGTTAAGCGCCTGCCTTCGGCTCAGGGCGTGATCCCAGCGTTACTGGATCGAGCCCCACATCAGGCTCCTCCGCTATGAGCCTGCTTCTTCCTCTCCCGCTCCCCCTGCTTGTGTTCCCTCTCTCTCTGGCTGTCTCTATCTCTGTCAAATAAATAAAGAAAATCTTTAAAAAAAGAATAAAACCCAAATGCCTCCAAGGCATTCTGTCCGGCTTATGTCCATCCCTCCTACCTCATCACTCCATCATGTGCTGTGCCTCAGCTCCTCTGGACTTCTTTGATTTTTCTCAGCATGGTAGCTGCCTTCCCAATTTAGGGTCTTTGTCTTTGCTGTTCCCTTTGCCTGGGACACCTTTCCTGCCACTATGCCTATGATCACCTTGTCTGGAGCAGACATTCCTCTCTAGTTTCTATCCCAGCCCCTTGTTGGTTTCCTTTTTATGCCTTATTTCAAACTATAATTGCTTTATGTGTTTGCGTCCTTGTTTATTGTCTTTTTTTTTTCCTCTATGGCATTTATCACCATCAGATGTCCTCATGTTTTATTTACTTGCTTTATTGTGGATTCTGTCTCCCATAACTTGAGTGTCATCTCTGACAGGGCAGGGGGTTTTGCCTTCCTTATCTGATCTGTGCCCTGGCACATAGTAGGTACACAGTAAATGTTTGTAGAATGAAGTAACATCTCTCTCACTTGGACTGAGGCTTCATGAGGGCCGGGACCTTGTCTTGCAGGTTCACTGCGGGATCCCCTGAGACTAGTCTACTACCCGGCATGCGGCGAGGCTCTGTATAAACAGGCTGAAGGAGTGAAATTATCTCAAAGCCTTCTTCTCTCCAGAATCTCTGCTTCTTTCCAGAAATCTGCTTCCCTCCAGAATCTCTGTACCCAATGCTTCTACCTCTTCAGACCTGACACTAATCTCCAATTACCCAGCCTTGGGAGAGCACACACAGGGGGAAGATGGGAAAGCCTATCTTTCTGAGACTGGGCTTCAAATCCCTAAGGGGAAGAAAGCTTCTGACTCTGGGGGATGAGGTTTCTGCATCATCAGCCTTGATCCTTTCACAGATCCACTGCCATACTCAACAAGAATTATGGATCCCTTGTGTTTATGTAGGGGCTACAGTTTACCAAGGCCAAAGACCACAGCAAAAGTCCTCCTCCATGATGACTAGGGCTCCTGTCTCAGCAACACCCCTGCTCTGCCCTCCACACTTACTGTGGCTTTCTCCCTCAGCAAAGGACTGTCCCGTGTTTACTACGGCCATCTGCCTAAGTGGTAAACATCTTTATTTCTGTTCGGTCTGTTTAGGACGGACTTCTCTTGTACTGGGGTTCATGTGGGAGCTCTTATGCTTACAAAACGCACCCTAGAGTTTAGTAGGACTTCCAGCCCTTGGTGAGTGCTTCTTAAATAGCCCTCATATCCGGTTCCACCATCCCATTCCCTTGCTGCTGCTCTGTTTTGGCTTCTCCCTGCAGACTTCTTGGACATGGCCCCAGAAGGAGCTTTCTGATACCCAGAGCTAGTCCTGTCTTCTCTGAACCCTTCCTAGCGCCCCCATTAGCCCCAGCAGACAGCCCTCAGGATGCGGCGGCTTTTCAGTCTTCTCAGGGGCCCAGCCACCTGGGCTAACTCCTCCCTAGCCATCCTGCCCTGGGAGCTGCCATTCCACCCAGGTTCCGGGTGCTTCCTGACCTGCAGACCTCTGCACCTGCTGTTCTTTCAGCCTCGTCTCCCTCCCACCGCTTTCTTGTGCTCAATCTTTCTTTCTTTTCTTTTCTTTTTTTTTTAAAAGATTTTATTTATTTGAGAGAGAGCGAGAAGGAGCAGGGGGAGGGGCAGAGGGGGAAGCAGACTCCCCGCTGAGCAGGGAGCCCAATGTGGGACTCAATCCCAGGACCCTGGGATCCTACCTGAGTCAAAGGCAGACACTTAACCGACTGAGCCACCCAGGCGCCCCATCTCGTGCTCATTCTTACTCACCTTTGGAGCCTGGTTGAAACACTACCTCCTTCGTAAGGCATTCTATGATGCCCCATGTGAGCCGGGCACCCCACCTCTGGGCTCCCCTGTGTCCTTGCTAACTCCCCACTGTGGCACGTATCCCTGTCCATACCTGCCTTCCCCACCAGAAGGGGAGCCCATTGAGGGCAGGGACTGGGGCTGACTCAGCTGTTTCCCCAAGGCTCCGCACAGGGCCTGGCTCCTGGGAGGCACCAGTAAATGTTTGCTGCGTGAATAAAGGGATGATCCTTATCACTCCTCTGCTCAGAACTCTCTGACTTCCGTCTCAAAACTGAAACTGAGCCTACACCATCTGGTCCCTCTTAGGTCTCTCCTACTCTCCCCCCTCCACCACTGTCCTGCCTCAGTTTGCACTCTCTGTTCCTCTGCCGGCAACGCTCTTCCCACNNNNAATCTGCAGAGCTCGCTGCCTCCCTTGGACAGGTCTTTGCTCAATTCTATCTACCCCACTGTTTTGTGTGTGTCCCAGCCGATCGATAACCAGTGTTGTGTCCGGCCCGGCCCTTGTGGTTCTCATGATTGCAAGATGCCCTCAAAAGTAACCAGGAAACTTAAAAAAATATAAAGTTTTTTTTTTTTTTTTAATTGGGGGCCATACAGAGAGGTCACAGTGGAGGGTGGGTGCACGGGTCTCTGGGGTTCTGCCTTTATGGGGGTCCAGGGGGGTACCTAGGGTTCCACGGGCTCACTCTTTGTGAATTTAAAACAAGAGTGGGGATTGAAAGTGTGGGAAGAGGAAAAACAATCTGCAGGGTGATTTTGACTTACGGAAATCCATTAAGATCTCTGAAACAAAGGAGCCTGGGGGGGGGGGAAGGCGGCCTCGCTTGTATCTAGTCGTGTGGCTGGCAATCTGTTTACCAGATAGCCATCTTTGAAGTGGGTGCCTTGGCAAGCAAAGCTCAAATCAGGCGCTTGCATTACAAAAAAGAGAAAACCCAACTGTCAGGGCTTACACGACACCTCCTTAAATGTTGGCCTGTTTCCATCCCCTGATTTATTACCACGTGACATACTGTATATTCCACTTATTTTTCTCCTTTCCTTTTTGGCCTCTCCCATTCGGGCGGGTGTGTGTTCACTGCTGTCACCCATGAAGTGCTCAGTGAATATTTGCGGAATGAATGAATGCCTGAACACACAGGTCTTGAGGTCAAGGATGGTTTCCAATGGGGCCTTCATCTTTCTGCCAGACTGCGCCGCTCGCCCTTGGTGCCTGGCTCGGACCAGGAAGACCAGGGAGGAGGTGACAGCAGGGAGCGGAGCTCCCACCCAGGCAGCAGAGAGACCTTGGTCAACCGTGGCCACCCGATGCACAGGTGTGGGTACAGTGACCTCTTGTGGCCAAAGCCTAGGACAGCATCTTCCCAGTTCCCCCGTGGGGCCCTCAGGTCCCCTGTGAGGTCTGAACAGCGGTTGCATCGGAAAGGAGATGGGCTGTTAAGTATAATATACATACTGTATTTCAAAGGCTTAGTACAAAAAAAAAAGACCGTAAAATATCACATAGTTTTAAAATAACATGTTAAAATTGTAATGTCTGGGATATTTAGGTCAAATATATTTATTTGGGTCAAATAAAATACATTATTAAAAGTTCACTTGTTCCCCCTCCTTTAAAATATATGGCTCTTAGAAAACTTAAAATTACACATATGACTCACATTATATTTCAATAGGGTAGTGCTGAACCCCAGGCGGAATCTAACCACCCACCCACCGCCTGGTGTGGAGGGACAAACTCCAGCTAGGTGACCTCAGTCCAGTGACCGAGCCTCAGGCTACAGCCAGTGAGACCGCGGTGTGGATGAAATCAGACGGAGCAGAATCCGCGGTAGGTACAGCACTCAAAGAGAAGCATCCCGATTACCGTAAATGAGAGAGCCCATCGAGTGAAGCTGTTTTGCTTATCCCACTACCGGCAAACATGACACATAGTAGGTCCTAAAGAAGCGTTAGGGCTCTCCTGCGCATGCCCAGAACCTGGCAGCGTACTAGGCAAGCAGCCCAATACTACCGGCTCTGGCAGGGAAAGTTGCTCAGTTCTCTTTCTTCCAGAACAAGAGTTCTGGTCTCCAGCCCCTCCTTCCTCAGATCCTGGAGTCCTGGCCCCAGTTCCTCCTTCTCCAGCCCCCCAACCCTCCTCCCTCAGACCCAAGGATTCCAGCCCCCAGCCCCTCCTCCCTCAGACCCAGGGATCCCGGCCTCAGCTTCTGCGGGGTCACCGGTAACCGGTCCCGTCCGTCCCCCTCCCAACCTCACACTGAAGCCCGGGCGGAGGAGGTTTATCCACAGCGCTCCTTACAGGCCGCTCCGCAGTGCCCGGCGGCGGGGTCCGGCGCAGACCCGGGGTCGCTGGCTGGCGGGGGCGGCCCCTCCTCGTCGCGGCCCCCGCGGCCCTTGCCGATGGCCAGGCGGGGCCGGCCGCGCTGCAGGCCGTTCAGGAGGGCGCAGGCCTGGCACAGCGCGCGGCTGGCCAGCGCCCCGCAGCGGGAGCAGGCGCCGGGGGGCGGGGGCCGCGCGGCCGGGGCCAGGGCCAGGCGCTCGGCCGAGTGCACCAGGTCCAGCGCCGCCGACGGCCGCGCCGCCTCCAGGAGCTTGAGCAGGTGGCGCGCGTGGCCGCGGAAGGCCTCGGGCGCGTAGACGCACTCCTCCGAGAAGTAGTCGAGGCGGCGGAAGTGCGCGTACAGCACCACCTCCTTCTGCGAGGCCAGCTGCAGGGGCCGGCAGCGCGGCAGTGCGCCCCCCTCGCCCCGCGAGCCCAGGCCCCCGCCCCGCGCCAGCCGGCCCGCGTCGCCCCGCAGGAAGTTCATGAGCACGGTCTCCGCCATGTCGTCGGCGTTGTGGCCTGGGGGACAGAGGGGCAGCAGGTGAGGTGGGCGCGCCACCTTAGGGCAGCCGGGACCCAGCAAGACCGGGAGCGAGAGTGGCACGCCGCGTGCGACCCGGCCACGGAGAGCCCACCCCCAGGACCCAGAGAGAGACGGGGAGGGGATGTGCAAAGTGGCAGAGTGGGTGACCAGGCGTTGGAGACCCCTCAACCCCCAGACCTGCGGGTCAACCAGGACCCAGAGGGTGCGGAGGGGGTGCGGAGAACAGCAGGGAGGGCCAGACAGGGCCGTGAGGACCCCCAGGCACAACGGGACAGCCAGGTGGAGGCTAGAGGTGGTCACAGTGAGAAACTAGAGGGTAACACACACAGGCTCCCGGGGAGCCACTCGGGTGGCCTCGTTTGCCACCCACTTATCAACAACCAGGCCCTGCACTAGTTGCCTTTTCACGACGGTAGTTAAAGTGTTTAGCGCTACAAATATTATCTCAGTCTCAGAAGTGGGCCTCCCACTGCAGAGAAAGCTACTGCAGTTGGCTTCTGATGGATGCTACCACTTCCCTCGCCTCCTTGTGCGAAGGGAGACACAAAGAATGTCATTTTTTAAAATGCAGGGAACCACAGCCCCCGGAGAGTACCCCCACCCCTCTCGGTGCCGGCCCCTCGGCTGCAGGCCCTGCGCTCACCCGTCACGATGTGCGTGGCTCCCACGAGGCGCGCCCCTTCCTCCAGCGCGCGGCGCCGCAGCACCCCGCAGAAGGTGCAGCAGGCACGGCTGCGGCCGGTGCCGGCAGTGCTGCGGGCCACGGCGTCCATCGTCCAGCCCCCGAAGAGGTCTGCGTAGGCCACAATGGTGAGTGGGAGGTCCCAGCGCGCCGCCTGCCGCCTCACGGCCGCCAGAGCTGCGTCCCGGTAGCCCCCGATGCCCTCGTCCACGGCCACCAGGCGCAGCGAGACGCCCAGGCGCGGCGCGAGCTCGCGCAGCACGTGCGCCAGCACCGTGGAGTCCTTGCCGCCGGAGGCGCCCACGGCCACCACGGCGCCGGGCGGCAGCAGGCGGCCCGCCAGCACCGTGTGCAGCACCTCGGCCTCGAAGGCGGTGCAGAAGCAGGCCCCGCACAGCGCTTGGCCGGAGCGCGGGCGGCGGAGGGCAGCGCGCGCCGCGTGGCAGGAGGCGCACTGCGGAGCGGGCATCGCGAGTTCCGGGCGGGCTGGGAGGAGTCGGCTTCTCCTGCACCGGGAGAGAGGGGAGGCAGGTTACTTGCGGATTCTGGTTTGCGGGGTTGTTGCCTCCGGGGACGCTGCCAGCTAGCTCCCCTGCCCAAATTCATCCAGGGCCAGGCCTGTGCAGTAGAATAGGCTTTTTCTGGGCGTTCTGGCTTCAGGAGGCTTCTCGTAATGCACCCCATTGTGCACCAAGTAGAGAAGGAGCCTAAGAGTTGGTATGGGGATGGTGGGAAAGACAAGCAAGTTACGCTCAGAATTAGGTTGTGTCCTGTTTGGGGGGATGGGGACAGCCCATTAAGAAGCCGTTTCACAGTCTTCAGGGAGGCCGGTCCCTGGTACAGCACGAAACAGAGGGACAGGGTGGAGACCTTTGACCTGGACCTCCAGGGGTGTTTAGAGAGCCTGGAAAAGGGTTAGCAACTCAGGACAGAGGAGGGCAAGGGGAATGCAGCTCTGTTCGGGGTAAGGGGGAGAAACGGGAGAGACCAACCAGATTTCACTTTGGGGGGGGGGGGGGGATACTGTCTCCAGGAGTGAGCCCTGATGGCATCGTCTGGAGGGCAGGGTGATCACCAACTCCAGGGAGACACAGACGCAGCGTGGGTCGCGTCTCCAAGGACACCAACCAGGGCTGCTTCTGCTTCCCAGGCAGGGTGGATGGGCCTCCAGGATTGGACTCCATTCTGCTCTGGTATCAGAATCTCCCACAAGTTTCTATGGACTTACAAAACATGGATTGGCCCATCCTTGACCCCTTTCTGTCCCCCTCCTCCTACCTGGTTCCTCCCCAGCAGAAACTCCAATTCTCCAGCCACACCCTCCTTGGTGCCACATGCCTGGTAAACCCATAAAAATCCGCCAGGCTCCATACCCCCTCTCCAGGCCGCCACTGCCTCCAGCCTGGCCTAGTGCAGGAGCCTCTGAGCAGCTCACCCTGCTTCTAGCATTTGCCACAATGCGTGGAGTCACCTTATGTGACTTTGTTTACTGTCTGTGACTTCCTGAGGCAGGGCCCGTGCCATTCAAATGTCTAAGAGGCATCTCAAAACCCAGACTCCGGATTCTTCTTCCCACACCTGCTTCTCCTGCAGGGAAGAGCAGCTCCGTCCTTTCAGCTGCTCAGGCCAAAAGCCTGGGGGGCCAGGACCCCGGCCTGCTCCTGCTTCACCACTCTTCTCACTCTCCCCATGGGTGACTCCAAATTCCAATGTCGGGTCACAGCCGCTCCTCCACATGTCCCACGGAGGACACCCCAGAGACGTCCTCAGACCCCAAGCCCCAAATGCCCAAATAGAAGATAGCAGATCCTGTCGGACTATAGTTTCTACGCAGACTCAGAAGCCAATACTCCTCACCATCTGCACGGCCGCCAGCCTAGTCTGAGCCACCGTCTCTTCCCACTTTAGGAAAAGCCAGGGGCCTCTGAGGCACTCTGTGATCTGGCTCCTTTTTCTCTGACCTTGTCTCCCCGTCTCCTCCATCATGCCGGTCTGTACTGTCAAACACTCCGGGACACACACCTAGTGCAAGGTGTTCGCACTGGCTCTTCCCTCCGCTCAGCTACTCTTCCCTGTACTGGGCCGGCAAGCAGCCCCGAGGAGCCATCAGCCGTGACCATCAGCTGCCTCTGTCACATTTGAGCAACAGCCCCTTGAAATGTTTTCTCTTTTGACTTTATCCTCCCTCCGCTCTCATGCTTTGTCTCCCGCAGGGTCTCTAGTCTCTTTTGGAGAGTTTCCTTCATGGTCCTCAGGTCCTGCCCAGCCCGTTCTCCTTGTGGGTGACTCTGACTTGTGATGTCCAGCCGGCTGAGCCTGCAAATGCCCCACTGAGGATCCTGGCTAGGCCTTCTCTCAGCTCCCGAGCACCCACACTGGCCAGCCTCCAATCCCCCCTTCCCCCAGGTAGAAACCTGTTCTTGCCCAGCTGTCTCCTGAGGGCACCACCACCTTCTGCCCACCTCCTCCACAGGACAGGACATGAAGTCACCCTGGATTCATCCCTCCTTTTGCCCTAAATCTACAGTCACCCAGTTCTGGGGGCCGGCCTCTTGAAGGAGGAAGACCCTGGCAGTGTTGAGTCTGTCCGGGTTGTCAGAGACTCATAGGCCAGGATATGGAGTTTGAATTTTATTCAGAGAGGGTTTTGAGCAGGAAAGGGATATGATCTGACTTATGCTTTAAAAGGATCCTATTGACTGCTGTGCGGGGAGCATATTTGAGGGGGTAAGCGCAGAGGCAGGGAGGCCAGGGAGGAGGCTATGGCAATAACCAGTGAGAGTTGCAAGTGGCCTGGGTGGGGGTGGTGGCAGTGGAGGTGGGAAGGAAGGGTGGGACTCTGGACCTGTTTTGGAGGTAGAGTCCATAGGACTTGCACAAGACTTGGATTGCGGTGGAGGCTCAGCTGATGAGAAAAGACGAATGGAGACTGATTGGAGGTTTTGGGCAGAGCCCCCAGGAGGATGATGGGGCCATTTCGTCAGGAGGGCCACCAGGAATTCCATTTGGACATACCAGGTTTGAAGTGCCTGCTAAGCACCTTCCTGTGGAAGACTGTAGGGATCCAGCGTGGGTCAGGTACCCGCTCCAGGCTCACAGAGCCGCTAGTATGCCTCCACCCCCGCCTGACCACGACTCGACCTGTCAGTAGCAGACCTGTCCCGTTCGGGGTACTAAAGGCAGGGACTGGGTCTCCCCCCAGCTTCACATAGGCCTTGGCACAGTGCCAGTGCTCAGTAAATAACTGTAGAATTGGGCATAATAAATGCCCCCAGAAGAAGAGACCCGGGCCCCAGGGATGCCTCCGGATTGCAGCCTTGTCAGAGGGACGATAGTGTGTGACATCCTTCTATCAGAACAGAGGTTCGAGGACACACTAGTGGCCTCCTGGATGTACCCGATGCTGTGGGGGTGGGCAGGGAGACGGTGGAATCCCCACCTGGGGAAACGGGTGGCTGGGCAAGAGACAAGATGGCCCACAGTGTCCAACGTGGGGATCCTGGCCAGAAAGCCTCTGGGACACAGACGTTAGGGAATCACGGGCGCTGGTGTCACCACTCCCCGAGCCTCTCAACTTCACATGGCATCGCAATTAAGAGCAGGGGCCCATGGGCCCATCCGCGTCCAGAGGAACTACTCACCTAGACAGAACGCGGTACTAAGACGTCCAAACGGCCCCACACGCGGAAGTCTGGCACGGAAGTGGCTCCGGAGACTACGACTCCCACAGGGCTTTGGGGGCTGTCTTGCCTACTGCTCCCAGAACCCCATGCGGCGCCTCCGAAGCACCTGAGGCTACTGGGCCTGCTAAGCCTACAACTCCCAAGAACCCTTGCGGCCCCTTCTGTCGCTTGCTAACGAGTACTGCCCGGTTTCCTTTATGCGCCTGCGCACCGGCTTGGGAAAGAGGCAGAGCCGCGAGATTATTTTTGGATTTTTTTTGCTCCCCCCCCTCCCCGTGGCAGTGCGCTGTCGCCGTCACCGTGCAGTACACTTAAAAGGCGAAGCAGCTGTATTCGGATTATCTGCTTTTGCGGGATTATTATAGGCTTTATTATTTTTTTTAAAGATTTTATTTGTCAGAGAGAGCACGAGCAGGGGCCGTGGCAGGCAGAGGGAGAGGGAGAAGAACGCTCCCCGCTGAGCAAGGAGTCAGAGCGGGATTCGATCCCACGAACCTGGGATCATGAGCCAAAGTCAGATGTTTAACCGCCTGAGCCACGCTGTGCTCCTTATTATAGGCTTTATTTTTATTTATTATTATAGGCTTTAAAAGCTATTGTAGAGTGGAGTGGCAGGAAGGACTTGAAGGTGGGAGAGCAGTGGTTGCTCGCCAGTATGAAAGAAGGACGTAGCGCATGAGGATGTCGAATGGGGAGACGGAGCAGTGTGTGTGAGCCGAGGTCTGTGCGTGCTTCAGCTGTTAGTGCTTTGGTGGTGGTGGTGGTGTGTTGGGGCGGGGGGGGAATGGGGGGGGGAGTTCTCTGGACATGGCTCCTGACTCTGGATAGTGGGTGAGTTTGAGGTTCCAGCCAGTGAACCGGATAGTACACACTTCGTTTCACGAGGAGGTGGAGCTGGAGCGCGGAGAGCAGGTAAGAAAGGACTTGGCTGGACCAGGAGACCCCAGAGACCCTGACTTCCGAGACCTCCTGGACCCCAGAAATTCAGTAGTCCCTAGGGCCAGGGTCATGGAGACTCAGAGTTCCAGTAACCCAGGGGCCTGGAGACCCTGATCCTCTAGACTATTACTGAGAAATTACGCTCTAAAAAATATACCCAACAAAAATACATATTCATATCAAAGACATGTTTGTAGCAGCGCTCCTCCTCATAGTTCCAGACCTGAAATAACCCAAATGTTCCTCTAATGTAGGAGGTTTGTGTAATGTATGGCATAGGCACACAAAGAAATTCTTTCAGCAGCAAGAATAACTGAATTGCTGTTATGTGTGTGGGTGACTCTCACAATAAAATGTTAAGCACAAGAAGCCAGACACTGGAAGATCCCAACGACATAAAAGTCAAAAACAGAGGAAACTGATCAGTGATGGTAGAAGCCACTATAGTGGTTACTTTTCTGGGGGGAGGGGGAGTAACTAGGACTGGGTGCCGTGAGGCTTCTTGATTTAGGTGGTTGCGCCAGGAATGTCATCATCATATGAAAATTTATCAAGCTTATCTTTATAATCTGAACTGTTTCCTCTATGTATGTTCTGCTTCAATATCTTTTGCTTTAGAACAGCATAAGGGGAGGGGCACCTGGGTGGCTCCGTGGGTTACGCCTAGGACTCTTGATTTCAGCTCAGGTCACGATCTCATGGGTCCCTGGGATCGAGCCCCATGTTGGCCTCCATGGTCAGCAGGGAGTCTTCTTGAAAGAGTCTCACCCTCTCTCTAAAAATAAATAAATCTTTTTTTTTAAAGTAACTATGTAAGGGGATATTTCACTCAAATAAATGATAAGACTTTAAATGCAGACATATAAAAATTATAAGAAAAATATAATTTACTGAAACGGTCTCAGGAAGAAATGAAAACCTCAAATAGCCATGTATCCATAAAGGAATTGATTCAGTAGGAAACATCTTTTTCCGGGGCGGGGGGGAGGGGTTCACTGGCAGGTTCTGAATGTGCAAGGCAGAAGTAATACCAATTTTTCATGAATCTGTCCAATATGAAAGACACGTCAGCCAGGATGACTTTTGGAAGTCTTTTGCTTTCTCCAGGCTTCATTAAGTCCTGCAGAGTAGGGAAGTGATACTGGCTGGTCTCCGACAAGCTCTCCATCTCTGGCAACTGCGGGTCTGAAGTTGCACTAACACATACAATTACGATCCTTTTCATACCCACTGGCTTCTTCTTGTGGTTCATTTTTGGGTTTTTTGGGTTTTTTTTTTTTTTAATCATTCTTGCTATACCAAGAGACCTTGGTGACCAGACTGTCCCAGGACAGTGCCTGGCATTTATGGTTCGAGAGATGTCTCTGCTGCTGGTAGGGCCGCTATAGTCCATGCTGTGGAAAGGTGAGTGGACCAGGAGCCAGAGGAGTCTAGGGCAGGGAGTGAGGGTGGAGCCTGAGTCTCTCTCTCTCCAGGGGCTTTGGTGCAGGGTCCAGAATATGACTTTGAAGTGCAGAAATTGGGGACATGGATCTCCATCCCCCCAGTTACTTGGGTCAGGACTCCTTGACTTACTCCACGTGCCTTCTTTTCTTCCCTCCCCCCCCATCCCTGCTCCCCAACCCCGAGTCGGTGAGTCCTGTAAGCTTCATCTCCTGAAAATGTCCCAAATTGCTCCTTTCCTCATCCTCTCTGTTCCATCCCCTCCCCTTCACCCGTATGGCCTTGACCATTGCTCCTTCCTTGTCCCCAGCCTCCTGGTCTCCAGTAGCTTCGCTCAAGTCTGTGTCCCACATAGCGCAGGCCCAGAAAGAGCCCACCCTACCCCTTCCCTGCTCAGAGCCCTTGAGTGGCTCCCCTACATCTCGGGTTAAGTTGCTCAGCACATCAGGTGCAGAAACTTCCCTGCCCTCCCTAGCAGGCTCCAGAGATATTTGCCGTTCCTTTCATCTACAAGGCTCAGTGCCTTTGCTTGTCACTCTTCCAACGGCGGAGCCTTCCTCCACATGTTAATATGACCAGTGCTCCTCCTCCTTCCAGTCTCAGCTCAGCCTCTTTCCCTCCAGGGTCTTTCAGCCACTCTAGACTCCTGGATTTGTGTATCTATGAGCATAGGTCACACAGTTAGGCATCCTCTGCGTCTGAGTGGGAGGAAGGAGAGACAGACCTCTCAGCTCCACCATCCCTGTCTTCTCCCCAATGGATCCTGGTCTGTGTGGCCGATAGTAACTTCCTCCCTTGCTGAGCTGGTCCTGGGAGGGAAAAGCCCTGAGGCCGTCCCAGCCCTCAGGGGTCCTGGAGCTGCCCCATGCAGGGGTGGAAGATGAAGGGGAATTCACCTGCCAGGCTCAGCACCCGCTGGGCTCCCAGCACGTTTCCTTCAGCCTCTCTGTGCAGAGTGAGTTGTACACAGGTTCTGGGGGTGGACTGCCTAGTCCGGGGTTTGGGGTGTGGAAGGGACTGGGCTCTGGGGACAGAACTTCCTCCCCTGTGCCCCCTTCCGCAGGAAGCCCCTCTGCCTGCAACTGTGTGACTGAGAAGCAGGAGGGCTCCTGGCCTCTAATCCTCACCCTGATCCGAGGGGCCCTCATGGGGGCTGGCTTCCTCCTCACCTATGGCCTCGGCTGGGTCTACTACAGCCGGTGAGCGGGCCTGTCCCTCTGCAGGGAAGGCTGGTGACGGGTCTGAGTTCCGGGGGGGCTGAGCGGTCCCACCCTGCCTGGAGTTAGAACTGGAGCGGCGGCGGCTCTCTGATCGGAGACCCGTGTTGGTTCCGCAGGTGCGGAGGCCTCCAGGGAGCGAGGCTGAGAGTCCTGACCGAGCCTCCCTCCTCCTCAACACGGGACTGAGGTGTGGACCTGGAGCCCAGGGGGACAGGTAAGCGACGTCATGGCCAGCTTCCTCCTGGAAACACTTGGCCCACACGCCCTGTGACTGTTCCTTTGTGTCTATCTGCCCCACTCCCCATCTACGCACCTCCTGTCCCATCCCTGTTCCCTCCTGTCCCAGTCTCAGTCCTCTGTTGGAGGGACTAGCCTTTGGGGCCTTGTCTTCCCACCACTCAAGAGTTCCCTTGTTAACACTATACAGTTTTTTTTTTTTAAGATTTTATTTATTTATTTGACAGAGACAGAGACAGCCAGCGAGAGAGGGAACACAAGCAGGGGGAGTGGGAGAGGAAGAAGCAGGCTTATAGCAGAGGAGCCTGATGTGGGGCTCGATCCCATAACACCGGGATCACGCCCTGAGCCGAAGGCAGACGCTTAACCACTGTGCCACCCAGGCGCCCCAATACTATACAGTTTTTAACTCAAAATTTGGTTCCTATTTTATACCAGATTTGTTACCTTCCCCCCTAAATTTGTACTTTTAATGCTCTGCATTCCACAAGCATTTATGTATCACCCACTGTGGGAACAGAAAGCCCAACATTCTCAGAGGTTACAACTGTGAATGACGGCCGTGCTGTGTTATGTGACAGGAATCCTTATCAACAGCAGTACCAGATAATCAGTGGCCCCAAACTGTCAGCTCCACTCCAGCTGCCCCTCCACCCCAACCGCCCCAGGGCAGCAGGAGAGAACACCTGAAAACGCAAATCCGACCATTTCACTCCCTGACTCTCTAGCTTTAGACCCTTCCATGGCTTCTCTTTCTCATGAAAATAATGAGAAAGTAGGAAATATGGCCCATGAGATGGGGCTTAGTCTGTGTGTCCCCCTTTTGACTGTATTAGGCAGGGTTCTCCAGAGAAACAGAACCAAACAGAGATTTACTATGAAGGACTAACACAATTATGGAGGCTGAGAGGTCCCACAATCTGCCACCTGAAAGCTGGGGACCCAGGAAAGCCTGGGGATGTAATTCCAGTCTGAGTCCCAAGGCCTGAGAAGCAGGGGAGCTGATGCTGCAAATCCCAGTCCAAGAGCAGGAGAAGACCGATGTCGCAGCTCACAGGCAGGCCGGAAGGGAATGAGTAAGCTCTTCTTCTGCTTTTTGTTCTTTGCAGGCCTCCAGTAGGTCGGATGATGCCTACTGGCTTCGGAGAGGGTAGTCTACTGAGTCCACTGATTCAAATGCTGATCTCATGTGGAAATACCCTCACAGACACACCCAGAAATAATGTTTAATCCGGGCATCCTGTGCCCATTCAAGTTGACACATAAAATTGATCATCACACTGGCCTAGGAAACCAATGTTCAGCATATACATACATACAGACAGACAGACAGACACACACACACAGCCGGGCATTGGTCATTCTGAGTACTGAGGTGGTGGGCCATATCCTATCCTTTGCTCAGAGAAGATGGGGTCCTGTGAATAGGCAAATGGCCCTAGTGGTCAGGTCAAAAATATCCTGGGACAATGTCTTAGTAGGTGAGAAATGCTAGGGACACTGTTTTCCTGGATCATTTGTGTGTCACTGTAAACCTCTCTCTGGGCCACCTGTGCCCACCTGCATCACCCATCCAGGTACCGGGCCTCCATGGTCCTTGCCCCCAGCAATTCAGCCAGGTTTCCCCAACACGCTGTCTGCCTCTCAGCAGTTGAGCACTGTTATGTCACACTGACAACGTGAGCCCCCGGAGCAGCCACAGGCTGTGAGAGCTGCAGTAACACCTACCTCTCCACTGACCTCGGAGCCTCGTGGTCGCTGCTCCCGCTTCTCCCTTCTCTTGTGGCCAGCTTTCACCTGGAAGCAACTACCGTCGCTCTCTTTTTCGCTGCCTGACCACCGCCATCATGGGTCGCATGCAGGCTCCCAGGCAGGGCCCGTCCCAGTGGGCCCTGCCTCGCTCCCACCACAGCGTCCCCACCTGGCTGAAGTTGACGTCTGATGACGCGAAAGGAGCAGATCTACAAATTGGCCAAGGAGGGCCTGACTCCCTCACAAGTCGGCGTGATACTGAGTGACGCCCATGGTGTTGCCCAAGTACGTTTTGTGACAGGCAATAAAATCTTGACAATTCTTAAGTCCAAAGGACTTGCTCCTAATCTTCCCGAGGATCTCTACCATTTGATTACGAAAGCTGTTGCTGTTCAAAAGCATCTTGAGAGGAACAGAAAGCATGAGGATGCGAAATTCGGACTTATTCTGATCGAGAGCCCTATTCACTGGTTGGCTCAATATTATGAGACCAAACGAGTCCTTCCCTCCCCCTCCCCCGCTGCCCACCAATTGGAAATACGAGTCATTCACAGCCTCTCCTCTGATTGCATACATTTGACTATGTACTCAAGCAATAAAACCATTGTCTAACTAGAAACAACAACAACAACAACAACCTGGAAGCAAGCAGGGAGGGGATTTCTTGGAAATGTAGTCTTCAGACCAAATGAAGGCCTCAGACCACCATTTAAGAGCCATCCTTGAAATGCAGTATGTAGAAAAATTCATCAGGCCAGTAAACCTCCCGTTACCTTTTCCCTATTAGCTCTGAATTGTGCGGGCTACTGATTCGGTTATCTGTTGCTGCATGTCAAACTACCCTATGACCTGGTAGCCTGAACTTCTATCCTATTTCACGATGCTGGTGCTATAAATTGGGCAGACTCCAGCTGGGCAGTTGCACTCCTAGCTTGCTTTTGGCGCTTTCAGGTGGCCATGTTGAGGTTGAGATGGTGGCTGGGATCTGGGGCTGGGTGTCCGACCCTCCGGGTTCCTCTATGTAGCCTCTCTCTCCAGCAGGGTCCCCGGATTGCTTACACGGATGCCCAGATATCTGCAAGGCAGGAGTGGAAACTACCAGGCCTTCTTAATGTATGAGTCTGGAACACCTTGTCCTCCACATTCTGTTGGTCAAAGCAGTCATGGGACCAACCTTGATTCGAGAGGAGGAGATAATAATACACTTTATCTCGTAATGAGAGGAGCTCCACATTTGTATAAAGGAGGGGTGGGGTTGTTGGGGGATTGTCCTTGGAGGCTGGTTCCTACAGCCACTCATCTGTCTTGAGTGTTGGCTGCCTCCTCTGGGGGGATTACCTCTCTCTGTCAGGGATGTTCAGAAAATGAAATGGAACCAGATATGTAAAAGGGCAACACAGAACCTTCATTTTCCCTGTGCTTGGACCGGTGACAACAGCCTGGCATTATCCGTTGGACATTTCTGAGGGTGGGTAGAAGGATAAGGAGGAGAGACTCAGGTCTCCCCTTCCCCTGAGTTTCCCCTCCCAGGTAGACCTGAGCCCTCCCTGGCACATCGGACATGCTGGCTGTCCCGACTCCAGACCTAGGATCCCTGTTCTGTGGGGTCGGCCCCCCCCCCCCCCCTGCCCAGAGCTGTGGACATGCCCCACGTCAGCACTGCCCTCTGAATCAGCACCACGGACAGCACCATCGAGCTTTCAGAGGGATCCCCGGGAACCTGGTAAGTCCTGCGCTGAGAAAGCGCCCCCTATGGGTGGTGGCCCCACTTCCGCTGGGGCAGCGTGATGTTGATGGCAAACACAGCACAAAACTTGTGCTGGAGGAAGATTTCTAGCACAGTGGAAGACTGAGTGGGATTGAGAACACAATACCTGAGAGTCCAGAAATTCTCAGGGTACCAAGATCACCTGTGGAATTCACATCCCTTGAGATTGCCTGAACTCCCTACCATGTCTACTTGTCCCTGAGAATTCGCCTTGCAGAACTCACTTTGCAGTCCAGAAGAGCAAGAGCCCCACGCATCCCCAGCCTGTGCCTCTCCCCTCCCAGTTATCTCCCCTATGACATTGGAATTGTCCAATAATCTGTCTCTCGACTAGATGCCGCCCCCCTCAAAGACAAGGGCTAGATCTTTCATACTCGCCCCCTTACTAGAAACCTGAAGACACAATGTAGATGATTGTTGAATGAATGAATGAATGAAATTTCCTCTCTCACCTCATGGGAAGAGTTGATAATTCTTCCCTGTCAGATTAACATAAGCTACCCATCTCCCAGCTCAATGAATCCTGGGTTGACAAAGATTGATGAGGGGGGTCCCTGTGTGGACAGTGGTGCATAAGACGGGGCACACGTATGATTTGGGCAATTCAGAAAGCAGTGTCTTCTGAAAGTTGGAGAAGTGGGGCGAGAAGGCCTCCCAGCTCTGATGGCCTGTGGGTTGTAAGTTTCTCTTTTGCATACAGCTAGATTCTCTGTGACTTTCCTGTGTCTCTCCTTCTCATTCTTCTGCTTTTCTTTGCAAACTGGGGACCACGGAAACAGACTGGTCATGGCCCAGCCCTTCTGACCCCAGAGATGCTCCAGTTGACCATGCTGGGAGAGAATGGGTTGTCCAGGCCAGGGGGCCAGGGTGGGGAGATGAGGCTGCAGGGGGACACACGGCTGCAAATGCAGGAATTGTTGATGGTGTGGGAGTGCGTATGCATACTCAAATCCTGCGCCTTCCCTTCTCAGTGACCCAGCGCTGACTGTACCCCTAGTTATGGGTAATGGTTCTGGGAAGGGGTCATATGGGATGGGTAGATTCATGAAGTGAAATGGAAGAAAACAATTTAATTTTTCCTATGCATACAAAGTCTTAAAAACACGAGCAAGGTCATAGTATTAAAGGCAGCATGCTTGGGTGATTAAACTATAAAGAAAAGCAAGGGAACAATTAGCATTAAATCGACTCTTGGGGCTCCTTTCGGGGGAGTGGGGTGTGCGATAGGGATGGGGACCAAGGGGGAGGTCCAAGGTGCCTGCAATGCTCGATTTCTACCTTGTGATGAATCACTGAGTTGTTTTTGTGGGCACCCTTCTGTGTATGTATCTTATGCCCCCCCCCAAAATGTGTCAAGAGACCCAACATCCGTGGGAGGGGGTACCACCTACCAGGGTTCCCAGAACCTTCTTCCAGCCCCCAGCCACACAGTTAAAATTCCCCTTCTGTGAATTCAGGTGCACATCTCTTCGCTCATGAACTCCTCACCATCTCGACGGTGGATGACACGTAGCTGGCACTCCTCGCTCCATGTCCCCGGCACACCCGACTCCTGCGAGCAGAACCTGTGTGCTCTGCAGCAATGAAGAGGAGGAGCGTGGCCCTGTGAGACAGCAGCGGTGAAGAAATCGGCCTGGTGCCAGACAGCCATAACGAAGGGGGAAAGGGGAAGTTTCTATCCCTTTCGAAATCTGCCCCTTCTCTTCTGTACTTCTCCCCATCCCAACCTCGCTTACAATCACAGCCTCAGGTTCCCTTTCCTCCTTTGAGTCAGGCTCCCCTTGACACCCTCGGAGTGGAGTCTTCGCCTCCACTGCCTGAGTGTCCCCTCTGCCCAAGCTTCCTGTGACCCAACCTCCAACCTGGGGGGACGGCAGCCCCTCACTCTGCCTGTGGTCCCCTGTCACAGGGAGCTCCAGGCATTGAACACTTACTGTCTCCCCACTGGACAGTGACTCTCGGGGCAGTGGCCGGGGCTAGCGTGTGATCTCGTGAGCAGGGAGGGGATGCCCACTGCGTGGGTGCCAAGGGAGGGAGGACAGTCGGCCTCCTCACACCTCCACCCCCGGCCTCCCCCATCTCTTGCATCCCTGTGTCCTGCCCCTGGCAGGACTGACTTCCACAGACATGTACAGTCTGTGAATCAGAGGGTCTGGCCAGAAGGGTCCCGTTTTCACTTTGCAGAGAACAACCCCAGAGGGGGGCGGTATTGGGAGATGGGGCTTGAGCCCTGCACAAGGCGTGAATTTGGCTCCCTGAGGACTCTCACCCTCTCTGGCCTCTAGGCCCAGGGCCCCCAGGAGTGGACGTGTGGTGGCGGATGGCTGATTCCCAATGGCTGTCCTGGCCCTGACAGTGTCTGGGTGTCAAGTTCCTCCTCCGTGGGGTGTCACTGTTCTGACATCACCTGCATCTTCCTGTTGGGCCTTCCTCTGAATCTTGCAACTTTTAGTTCCTGAGAGAACAACCCTGACAAACAGACATTCTGGGGACCCTGGCATTGCCAAGCCTGGACATGCTCCTGCTGCTATTGGCCCTGCTCTGGAGGAGGGAGGGGGCTGACGGCCAGAGGGCACCCCAGAGCTGGGTCAAGGGGGGTTACAGGCTGCAAATGCAGGGCTCGCTGGAGGTGCAGGAGGGCCTGTGCGCGCTCGCGCCCTGCAGCTTCTCACTCCCCGAGGACCGTGGGTCTGACTTTACCTCTGCTTTCGGCTACTGGTTCCGGGAAGGGACCAGTGCAGTTTACGATGCTCCCGTGGCCACAAACAACCCAGGTCGAAAAGTGCAGGAGGAGACCCAGGGCCGATTCCGTCTCCTCGGGGACCCCCGGGACAACAACTGCTCCCTGGATATTAGAGACGCACAGAGAAAGGACTCGGGGACATACTTCTTTAGGGTGGAGAGAGGGTCTTCTGTGAAACACAATTACCTACTGAGCCAGCTCTCCGTTCAAGTGACAGGTAAGGAGCAGACTCCAGGAGAGGCCACAGGGGAAGGACGGGGGTCCCAGGGCAGGGCTGGGATGGGACATCCCCCCTGGGAGGGGTTGGGGGTAACCCATGTCAGGACTCAGAAGCAGGAGCTGGACCAAACCCTGAGGCTTCTCTCAGGGCCTCCCCTTGGACCTTCCTTCTGATCCCCGTGTCTCCTCATCTCCTCACAGCCTTGACCCACACACCTGACATCCTCATCCCAGAGACTCTGGAGTGTGGCCTCCCCAGGAACCTGACCTGCTCTGTGCCCTGGGCCTGTGAGCGGGGCACGCCCCCCATCTTCTCCTGGACGTCAGCTGCCCTCACCTCCCTGGACTCCAAGACCCATCTCTCCTCGGTGCTCACCCTCACCCCACGACCCCAGGACCATGGCATGCCCCTCACCTGTCAGGTGACCTTGCCTGGGGCCAGAGTGACCATGATGAGGACCGTCTACCTCAATGTGTCCTGTGAGAGCCAGGCCAGGAACCCCTGTGTCCCTGATGGGGTCCTGAGGGTGGTGGGTGGAGGGTCAGGGCCTGGGACATTGGGTTGCTGGTCCCAAAATCCAGGCTGGGAGAGGGTCAGGTGGACACCTGTCTCCATCCTTTCCCCATTTATGGAGCTTCTGGGGACAGAGGGCCAATGTCCATCAACCCTCCCCATTGACATGAATCCTCCATGTCTTTCTGTCCCAGACTCTCCACAGAATTTGACAGTAACCGTCTCCCAAGGAAACGGCACAGGTAGAATGGAACTTCCTCCTGGGGTGTGGGGAGCAAGGGCAGGGGCGGGTCCCCCCGTGGGTGAACGAAGGGGTCATCCCCCTCTCCAGCCTCCATGGCTCTGTAAGCAGCGGTCCCCATCGGCCCCCCTCCCCCCGCTTCTGCACACCGCCCCCCACCCTCCCCGCCGGCCCCTTTATCAGGAGAAGAGGAGAACATGGCAACATACACCCAGCACATCTGTCCCTCACCGTGCATCTCCTATGACTCCTCCTTCCTGTCTTTTATTCTCCTACCCACTGCTTATTTAAGTACTTCTGAACAGGTAATACATTCCCGTGGACAAGCATTCAAAGGCACAGCAGAGTCTGTCCTCAGATGCTCAGTCCCCTCCTGGGAGGTGACCCGTGTCCATAGGCTGCTCTGAGCCTTGGTGTGCTTGCCTAGAGGATCTGAGGGGACCTCTGATAGCAGCAGTACCGACTGTCCTCGATCTTCTCCAAGACTGTGCAGCATTCCTTCCCCTGGTTGGATTCTGATTCCGTGTGTGTCTTCTCCTATTGGGAAATGATGGCATTCGTTCTCTTCTATTAGCCGAAATGCTGCAATGAGTAATCTTGTGTCTCCTTTCACAACTGTGTGTTATATCTGTGGGAAAAGTTCCTAAAAGCAAAATGTAGCTTTTATGTTCTTTCCAAGTTGAGGTATGTGGCCAGTTGTCCTGAATGGAGGGTGGACAAGTGTGCACTCCCATCAACAATGCCTTTTCCTGCACTTCAACCTACTTCTGTTTCTCTGTCCCCTCATCCAGTCTGTTTTCAAGTCCTTCTTCTTTTTTTTTTTTTTTAAGATTTTTATTATTTATTTATTTGACAGAGAGAGAGACAGCCAGCGAGAGAGGGAACACAAGCAGGGGGAGTGGGAGAGGAAGAAGCAGGCTGCCAGCGGTGGAGCCTGATGTGGGGCTCGATCCCAGAATGCCAGGATCACGCCCTGAGCCGAAGGCAGACGCTTAACCGCTGTGCCACCCAGGCGCCCCTCAAGTCCTTCTGCTTTCTCTCCATCTTTTTGTCTCTCTGACCGTCTGTCTCTTTTTCTCCAGCACCCACAGCCCTGGAGAACGGCTCATCTCTTTCAGTCCTGAAGGACCAGTTCCTGCGTCTGGTCTGTGAGGTCAACAGCAACCCCCCTGCCAGGCTGAGCTGGACCCGGGGGAGCCTGACCCTGTGCTCCTCAAACCCCTGGAACCCTGGGGTGCTGGAGCTGCCTCGAGTACAGGAGAAAGATGAAGGAGAGTTCACCTGCCAAGCTCAGAACCTGGTGGGCTCCCAGCATGTCTCCCTGAGGCTCTCCCTGCAGAGTGAGTGCACCTGGTGGGGGGGGGGGATTGGAGGAGAACAACAGCACCACCCCCAGGACCCCAGCAGCCCCTGAGCCTTACAGGGGAGCTCAGCTCTGGTCTGCATTCCTCTGTGAGGCCAAGTTTTCTCCTGCCACTTATAGTATCACTGTCCTCTTTTTTTCCCCACTGTCCTCTTCTTGCCAGACCAGGGATGTAGGGTGGGGTGAAGGCTGGGGGGAAGCCAGGGGAAGGACGTGGGTCTTGAAGGAGAGGGGCTGGGGCCTGCACAGGTGAGTCTGGGGATGCAGATACAGATCCTTGATTTGTGGGGCAGGGAGGAGGGTGAGGCAAGTGAGGCGCTCACCGTGAGCACAAAATTTAAGGAGAAGCCAAAAAAACCTCAGTAAGGTGAAGTAATACTGCAGTGCAGTGTTTTTTAAAATATAAATGAACGCAAAATAAATATTACCATGAACAAAATATACGCATTTTAAATAAAGACAGGCTGCAATCCACCCCCTGTATGCCTCCCCCACCCGGCCCTCATACCCTCCCCAAGACCCAGGTGCCCCTGTTTGGAGTCTGGCAGAGGGGCTGGAAAACAGGAATCTGGGGTCCTACGGGGAGTGGGAGAAGGTACCGAGTGCTTGGAGAGGAATCACCAGTAATCCAATCTGTCTGCAGGAAAAGCATGGCCTTTCTCAGAGAGGATGCTGGGCGCAGCTGGGGGAGCAGGTGTTACGGCTCTGCTCTTCCTGTTTCTCTGCGTCATCGTCATCACGTGAGCATTGAGCATGGGGATGGAGGGATAGCCCGGGGGTGGAGAGGGCAGGCGGGCACAGAATGGAGGGACCTGGATGGGTCGAGACCCTGAAGCAAGGGCAGGAAGGAGATCGATGGCACCTGGGTGAGTCTGTCACAGAACTCTGGCCCCACTCTCCAGGATGGGGAGGCCTGCTTTCTCCACACTGGGGTCTCCAAAATGGGACCACCACTCTCCTACCCCCATTACTCTTCCAGCCCCTTAAGAGAGAACAGAGGAAGGAGTCAGTCTGTCTATGGCACTGTGAGCTGGCCAGACTGAAAGGCTCTCTGGTCTCTTCTCTCAGCGTGAGGTCCTGCAGGAAGAACGCCCCACGGCCATCAGTGGGCATCAGGAATACGGGCATGGAAGGTGCAAACGCTGTCACAAGGTCAGTCTCTCAGGTGAGTGACCTGGGCGTCTTGCCATCTGAGCATCTTTCCTGGACACCTCCACCCAGGATGGCCCCCAGGATCACTCTGCTCAGCATGGCCAAAGTTGCTTTCCTTATCTCCTCCTCCTCCTCCCTGAGGATTCCCCATCTTGGTGACAGCACAACCACTCCCTCCTCTTTCTCTCAGGCCAGAGATGACTCCTTCCGTGGAGAAGTCACCTTCTCTCTGTTCTCTTTCTTCTCCTACAGCCCCAAATTCACCCTGTCTTGTCTATTTGTCCTCTGAAGGACAGCTAGCATCAGCCCCCCCCCTTGACCCCCATCATTGCCAAGGCTGCAGAATCTTTTCCCTGGACCCCTTCATCTCCCTGCCTCTCACCTCCCTTGTCCCACACCAAGCAGTCATCTAAAAACCATCACGACCCTGTTCCTCTGTATTGGAACTGCTTGCGTCCATCGTCTAGACCAGAGGCTGGCAACTTTTTCTTTTTTTTTTTTTTTTAAGATTTTATTTATTTATTTGACAGAGAGAGACAACCAGCGAGAGAGGGAACATAGGCAGGGGGAGTGGGAGAGGAAGAAGCAGGCTCCGAGCGGAGGAGCCTGATGTGGGGCTCGATCCCAGAACGCCCGGGATCACGCCCTGAGCCAAAGGCAGACGCTTAACGGCTGTGCCACCCAGGCGCCCCCTGCTGGCAACTTTTTCTACTCTAGGGCCAGCTAGATATTTTTGGCTTTGCAGGCATTACAGTCAACTGTAAGCACTCAACTCTGCTGTTGTCGCGTAAAAGCAGCCGTAGACCATATGTAAATGAATGAGCACAAATGTGTGCCAATAAAACTTTATTTACAGATACAAGCAGTGGGCCGTATTTGATCCATGGGGTATAGTTTGTGGACCCCTCTGCCAGAGAATCAAGTCCAAACTCCTCACCCTGCAGCCCTGCATATTCCGACTTCTCAAGCCTCTACCTTTCTGGAAGGACTAGGATTGGGGTGAAGTGAGGGAGGAACTTGCCCCAGATGCAAAACTTGAGGTCGTGTTCAAAAGATTTTATTAATTTATTTAACAGAGATAGAGACAGCCAGCAAGAGAGGGAACACAAGTAGGGGGAGTGGGAGAGGAAAAAGCAGGCCCCCAGCGGAGGAGCCTGATGTGGGGCTCGATCCCATAACGCTGGGATCACGCCCTGAGCTGAAGGCAAACACTTAACGACTGCACCACCCAGGTGCCCCTTAATACGCTATTTTTAAACATCAAAATGGAGGCAAAAAATCCATGATGAGAAAAATACAAAAAATCTAAAGAATGACATGATCAGTAGACTAAAGTTAGTTAAAAATTATTTAAAATTATTAGTTAGTTAAAAATTGTTTTAAAAATTATTTATTACCATAACTGAGTCTAGAGAAATTGTCAAACACGGCAGCATTCTCATATGAAAACGAGAGAAGCAGAGAAGTTGATTTTTAAAATGTCTTCTCTACGTTTGCTATCAGCAAAACCAGAAATGCAAAATTATCAAAAATTCTGGTTTGGGTATAAATAAAATCTTTAAACTGAAAGTAATGTTTTATTACACATACTCTAAGTTTGCAATAATATTTCAATTTTTTTTTCAATTATTTTAATGTTGTGAAAAAATAACCGTTAAAAATATACAAAAACATTTTTTAGGGGCCCACATGTTTTCTTCGGTCTCAAGCTTCAAATGGTTCAGAAAATCACTCTTACTTTCTATTCCATCACTTCTCTGAAAAGGCTGTTTGTGCCTCTGGGTCTTTGCATGGGCTGTTCCTTTCTCCTCAAATGCTTTTCCCTCCCATTTCCACTTCTTCGTTCCTGTTCAGCCTTCACGCTCCAATGTAAATGTCACACTTATCATCCATTTATATTCAGAGTGTGGAATGCCAAGTGACAGGCATTTCAGCTGCCACAGATTCATCTATGAAAAAAATCCCGGGGGTGCATGCGTGACTCAGACAGTTAAGCAGCTGCCTTCGGCTCAGGTCATGATTCCAGGGTCCTGGGATCGAGCCCCACATTGGGCTCCCTGCTTCTTCCTTTCCCTCTGCATTCCCCCCAGTTGTGCTCTCTGACTCTCTCTATGTCTCTTTCAAATAAATAAAATCTTGGGGCGCCTGGGTGGCACAGCGGTTAAGCGTCTGCCTTTGGCTCAGGGCGTGATCCCGGCGTTATGGGATCGAGCCCCACATCAGGCTCCTCCGCTATGAGCCTGCTTCTTCCTCTCCCACTCCCCCTGCTTGTGTTCCCTCTCTCACTGGCTGTCTCTATCTCTGTTGAATAAATAAATAAAATCTTTAAAAAAAAAATAAAATCTTTAAAAAAAAAGAAAAAAAGTTGATCTTGGGCTCAATAAGTTTTAGTCTAGACAGAGGGGTACAGCCAACAATCAGACAACCAACCAAACAAGTGAGTACAATGTGAAGTATAGACATGTACTTTGGGGAAAAATGCGGGGTACAGAGACTGGGAATACTGGGGAGATGGCGTATGTTTTTTGTCGTTGTTGTCGTTCTTTATTTATTGTGGTAAATTTACCACCTAGCCATCTTTAAATGTACAATTGTGCAACCGATTTCCAGAACATTTTCATCTTGCAAAACAAATTCTATGGGTACGCATTGAACAACAACAACCCACTTCCCCTGCTACTCCAGCCCCTGTTTTCTGTTGGTGTGGGTTCGATGACTTCAGATATCTCACATAAGTGGAACCCTGCAGTGTTTGTCTTTTTGTGACTGGCTTATTTCGCTTAGCATAATGTCCTCTAAGTTTATCCATGTCGTAGCCTGTGACAGGATGTCCTTCTTTCTAAAGATTTATTGATTTTTTATTTTTGAGAGCTAGTGAGCGAGTGTGCAAGGTGGGGGGGAGGGACAGAGGGAGAGGGAGAGAGAGAGAGAATCTTAAGCAGACTCCCCACTGAGCCCGGAGCCCAAAGTGGGGTTCAACCCCACAACCTTGAGATGATGACTTGAGCCAAAATCAAGAGTCAGACACTCAACTGACAGAGCTACACAGGTGCCGCGGGATGGCCTTCTTTCTAAAGACTGAGTAACAGGGGCGCCTGGGTGGCGCAGTTGTTAAGCGTCTGCCTTCGGCTCAGGGCATGATCCCAGCATTATGGGATCGAGCCCCACATCCGGCTCCTCCACTATGAGCCTGCTTCTTCCTCTCCCACTCCCCCTGCTTGTGTTCCCTCTCTCGCTGCCTGTCTCTCTTTCTCTGTCCAATAAATATATACAATCTTAAATAAAAAGACTGAATAATATCCTGTTGCATGAATACAGCCCATTTTCGTTATCCAGGCGTCTGCTGATGGATATTAGGGTTACTTCTACCTCGAGCTATTGCAAATAATGCTGCAACGAACATGGGTGTGTAAATATCTTTTTGAGATCCTGCTTTCAATTTTTTTGGATAAATACTCATAAGTGGAATTGCTGGATCATGGGAGTTGTCATTTTAATTTTTTCGAGAAACCACCGTACTGTCTTCCCCAGGGGCCGCACCAGTTTATTTTCCCACCAACAGTGCACAAGGGCTCATTTTTTCCACATCCTCACCAACGCTTGCTATGTTTTATTTTTTGCCTTTTTAAAAAAGATTCTATTTATTAGAGAGAGAGAGAGAGAGAGAGAGCGAGCACGAGTTGGGGGAGGGGCAGAGGGAGAAGCAGACTCCTTGCTGAGTGTAGAGCCCAACTCGGGGCTCGATCCCAGGACCCTGAGATCATGACCGGAGCTGAAGGCAGTTGCTAAATTGACTGACCCCCCCCAGGCACCCCCTTTCTTTCTTCGCTTTTTCTAGTGGGCATCCTCACGGCTGCGAGATGATATTGTGCTGTAGTTTTGATTTGCATTTCTCTACTGATCAGCAATGGTGTCTCGCGTAGGCTTGTTAGCCATTTGTATATCTTCTTTGGAGAAATGTCTAATTCAAGGTTTTTTGCCCATTTAAAAAACTGGGTTATTTGCTTTTTTGTCGTTGAGTTGTAGAAGTTCTTTATATATTCTGGATATTAACATCCGTTCAGATCTATGATTTGCAAACGTTCTGTGCCATGGCATTGGTTGGTTTGTGGTTTTTGTTAGTGATGATTAAGCAAAAGCATGAAGGAAACTCAAGAGCTTGCAATCTATTATGACCAAAGAACACTCTGGGCAGAAGAAATAAGAGGTACAAATGCTCAGAAACAGGACATAGACCAGTAAGCGGAGGACCAGCAGGAAGTCTGTGTAATCAGACAGAGGGAGGCAAGTGCCAACAGGCAGGAAATGAGTTTGGAGAAGTCAGGGTATGTGTAAATCCTGTCTGCGCATGGAGTCCACTGTGGGCATCCGGGGATGTCTGAGCAGAAGAAGGACATGAGCCAGCTCTCATTTTCACAGATCCCGCTGCCTGCTGTGTGTCAGAAAAGACTGTGTGTAGCAGGGACGTTAGAGAGGAGGCTGGAGGAACATTCCAGGCGGGAGATGATGGTGACCAGAACCAAGATGGCGTGCGGAGGGTGGTGCATGAGTGCATTCCAGATGAGGTCTGAAGCTAAAACTAATGGGAATTGCTAACGGATTGAGGGTGGGGATATGAGTGGCAGAAAGGGGTCCAGGAAGACTCCTAGGTGTTTGCGCTGAGCAGCTGGAAGAATGGAGGCTTCAATCATTGTGCTTGAGAAGATTGTAGGAGGAAGAGATTTGGGGGAGAAAAGGAGAAGTTCAGTTTGAATCTGCTTGGTGCGTGTGTTGGACAAGGGAACGGGGATTCTAACTACACCATAGGATCAAAGTCCACAGTTCAAGCGAGGGAATGGACTGGTGGTAAAGCTTTGGGAGCCATTAGCCTGTAGATGACAGGAAGCCAATAGAGTGGATGAGGTCACGAAGCGAAGTTGAAGAAGGGAAGTGTCCGGGGCCCCTCTCATACTTTGGGGTCAGGGAAATGGGGAGCACCCAGTAAAGTGGCTGCCGGGGCAGTTGAAGAATACCTTGTGGTTAAGAAAAGAAAAGCTTCTATTTAGGGAAGACATTCAACGGGGCCACCTGCTGTTGCAAAGTCCAGAGCGGTGGGGACTGAAAAGGGACCGTTTAGATTTCACTGAGCAGAGGTCTCGGTAACAACAGTGTCGGGAAGTGGTTGTGTGTGTGTGTGTCTTACTTAGAATAATCAAGAGAGAACAGGAGGACCAAAACCATGAACTGTTTTGTTAAAGTGTTCTCTTCTTGAGGGGACAGCAGAGACGGATGCCCCTCCCTGCCCCCCCCCCCGGAGCACCTGCCGCTCTGTGGTAATGAATCACATTTAGTGGCTTCCAACAGTGTAAATGTATCATCTTACAGTTCCAGAGGTCCCAAGACCAAAATGGGTTTCACTGGGTTAAAGTCACGGTGTTGGCAGGTAGGGCTGAGTCCCTTCTGGAGGCTCCAGGGGGAGAATGTGTTTTCTTGCCTTTTCCAGCTTCTGGATGTGGCTGGATGGCCCTGGTCTCTGTCTTCAAGGCCAGAAGCATCTTCAAATCCCTCTCTGCCTCCTTTCACTTGTGAAGAGAAAGACCCTTGTGATTACATTGACCACATCCAAATAATCCAGGGCAGTCTCCCCATCTCAATATCCTTAATTCCATCCCCAAAGTCCCTTTTGCCATATAAGGTAACATATTCATAGCTCCCAGGGGGTTAGGGCGTGGGCATCTTTGAGGGGCTGTTTTTCTGCCTATATCACAGGGATGTAATTTCTTTGACTGACTGTCCTTCCACCGAAATGCAAGCTTCCTAAAGACAGGTGCCGTACCCGAATCAAGGCTTTGTAGTTCTCTCTCCCTTACCCTGTTCCTGTCCATTCTATAATAATTCACAATTAGATATTTATTTGTTTAACTCACTTCTTGCCTCCTCCCTCGGTTAAGAAGTAAGCTGCAAGGGGAAGAAAAGAGTAAGTTGCAAGAGGTCGGGCCTACGTCTGCTGTACCCATTACAGCATATGCAGTGTCCAGCTCAGGGCCTCAGGCACAGAGGACCTCAGTAGGACACCAGGCTTTGGGGTCAGGAAGAACTTGGGCTGGACCCTGGTTTCACTGGGAACCTTGAACACGCTATTTCCTTGGTTCACCCTCCGTTTTCATAGCAATAAGATGAGGGCAATAATAATACCTTCCTTATGGGGTTGTTGTGGGAAGTCAATGAGATTCACCAGCACCAAATAAAGTCCTATGTATTAAATATTTGAGGAAAGTGTGAATGGAGGATATTCAACAAAAATGTACGTGGGATGAACGGATGAAGGAATTCATGGACCTCCCTCCCCTACTCTCCGCCTTATCCTGTCCCCACCGTTCTGCTCTGACTCCCTTTTCTCTCCCTCCATTCAGGGTCCCCTGATTGAATCCTGGGCAGGCAGCCTTCCCCCGGATGCAGCTACCCTCTGCTCAGGGGAAGAAGAAGAGCTCCATTATGCATCCCTCAGCTTGCATGGGACAGAGCCCTGGGGCCGGCAGGAACAGGCGGCCACTGGTATCGAGTACTCGGAGATCAAGATTCACCAGTGAGAGCCTGCTGAGACCCAGCCCTGGCTTGAGGGATCTTGGCCTCTGAGGGGCAAAGAAAAAGAGGCTGATTCCTGTAGAATTAAAAGGCCTGCAGGTGAAGAGCTATAAGTACAGTGGAAAGAATGCAGACTTTGGAAGCAGGGAGTTTCAAGTGCAAAGCCACACCGCCCCTTTACTAAGTAAACGACAGACCAATCCCCACCTTTCTGTGTCTCAGTTTCCTGCTCTGTGAAACTGGGATGAGAAGCGCTAGCTGCAAGTTCGTGGTGAGAATTCAGTAGGAAAATCCTGTCGGAGCTCCTGGCACAAAGTGTAGGCTGACCACATGCTGGAACCCTGCGCTTGGAGCAGAAAAGTCTTCCTGAGAATTCTGATTCTGGAAGGTTCCAGCAGCAGCCCTCACTCTCGCCTGCTGACATGCCTCCTCCTGGAACGCCCTCCCACCAGACCTTCCTCTGCCTCTGTTCTTGAAAGCCAAGCTCAAGAGGTAGACTTCTGGGTTCAGAAGGGGGTCAAGCAGTGGGACATGATCTCTCCCTATAGAGACAAGCCAAACCAATGAGAAAGGTTCCCAAACGTGTAAGTACATACATATGTATTCACACATAAATTGGCAAGTTGGTTCCAAAAGTTACGTAGAAATGCGAAGGACCTAGAACAGCAAAAACCGTCTGGTAAAAGAATAACACAGTTGCAGAAATAAGACTTTACTATAAAGCTAGAGCAATCAAGGCACTGTGGTATAAAACAGAATAGCGTCCATAAGTAGGGTGTGTATGTATGTATCGAACAGGTCCAAGTCTATTCAATTGGCAAAGGAGGGACTTTTTAACAAATGGCGGTGAACCTTGACCCCTTTCTCGTGTCACGTGCAAAAAATTAGTCTGAGATGAATCATAAACCTAAAAGTGAAAACTATAATGGTTTTATAATTGTGCTGCCCAGTGCGGTAGCCAGTAGCCATGGCATTTAAGACGTGTTACACTAGGGCGCCTGGGTGGCTCAGGCATTTAGAGTGTCCGACTCTTGGTTTTGGCTGGGGTTGTGATCTCAGGGTCCTGGGATAGAGCTCTGAGTCTGGCTTGCTCGGGGGGGGTGGTCTGCTTGTCCTTCTCCCTCTGCTCCTCCCCTTGCTTGCATGCTCTCTCTCTCAAATAGATAAGTAATTCTTTTTTTAAATATGTGCTATATTTACCGTGCAAAAAAAGAGATAAAAATCTCATTAATAATTTTTAATACTGATTACCTGCTGGAATGATAATATTTTAGACCTACTGGGTTAAATACACTATTATTAAAAGTAATTTCACGGGTTTCTTTTTACTTTTTTTTTTTTATTATAGCTACTAGATTTTTGAAATTACATATTTGGGTGCACTGTTTTTCTATCAGACAGAATTGCTCTAGAAGACAATTTAGGAGAATATCTATGGGTATGCAAAGATTTCTCACAGGACATCCACAACAGTAAGCATTATGTATATGTTTTTCATTAAAAACCTCTGTTCATCAAAAGACACAATTAAGAAAATGAAAAGGCAAGCCATAATCTGGAAGAAATATATATAAATATATATATCCCTGAAAAGGGACTTGAACTTAGAATATATAAAGAATTATTACCAGTTTATAACACAATAACCTAATTTTTAAAATGGGGAGAAAATACGCAATCATATATTTCACAAAAGAAGAGATCCAAATGGCCAGTAGGTACATGAAAGTTGGTCAACACCACTGGACATCGAGGAAATGAAAATTTGTCACGAGATGCCCTATCGCATCTGTTAGAATGGCTAAAATCAAAAAGCCTGAGCGCACTAAATGTTGGAGAGGGTATGGAGGAATTGGAACCCTTGTATATTTCTGGTGGGATGTAAATAGTACGACTGTGTGTTCTGTACAACAATGTGGCGGTTTTGTATACAGTTAAACATAATATACCCACTCTATGACCCAGAAATTCCACCCCTAATTTTTACTCGAGAAGGATGAAAGCAACGGACCACACAAACATTTGTACATGAATATTTATAGCAGCATTATTCATAATAACCAAAGGTAGAAACAACTCAAATGCCCATCAACAACAACAACAACAATAACAACAACAAAAACCCAAATGCCCAACGACGAGTGAATGGATAACCAAAGTGTTATAGCCAAACAACAGAATACTACTCACCAAAATAAAAGAATGAATAGTTGGCACATGTAAGAACGTGAGTGAATTTCAGAAACATGTTGAGTGAAAGAAGCCAGATACGAAAGAATATATAGTCTGTAATTCCACTTAGATGAAGTTTAAGAACAGATGAAATTAATCTATTGGGACAGAAATTCACAGAAGTGGCTGCCTCTGTTTGGGGGTGTGTGGCTGGGGAATAACTTCAATGGTGCACAAGGAAACTTTCTGGATGCAGAAAACTTTCTATATCTTGATCGGGATAGTAGTTATAGGAGTGTATGTATTTATCAAAACTTATGGAATTATACATGTAAGATCTGTGCATTTTACTGTACGTAAAGCTACCTTTGACAAAAAATAATAAAAAAAATTAACAATAATGAAAAGGCTTTGGGTAAAATTCAACAGCCGTAACTACTTAAGACTGTAAGGTGGGGAGATACAGGTTTAGATATAGAAATAGTATCACGCCCACTTCTGTTCATGGGTTATGCAGTGGTTCACTCAGGATGTGCTTGGTTTTCTGTCGTTCAAATGAGGTGGTTTGGGAAATACCTGTGAATCTCTGCATTTTGACACATAGAATAAGTGAGCACGGAGACCACGCAAAAAGGCAAATGCGTGAACAGAACATAGAAATGGCACCGAGATGCGTAAGCATGTACGCACCTATTTTCAATCTGCCTGCACGCATTGAAGATGATTGGGAAGACAGTGCTGGTCGGCCCATCTGAGGACGGGCTGTTAGCTGGGGGAAGTGGGGCAGGAGGTGCTAAGAACCCTAGCTGGTTCTTCCAATTCTACTGTAGAATCAAACATACACACTGTACATATTACATCAATCAGTTAATTTCCCCTCTTCTTCCCTCTTCGTAAGGACGGTCCCACCAGGTGCAGCTTTACATTACGCATTGCTAACAAGGAGCTGTAAGCATTTCCTGCCTTAGTGAGCACCTTTCTCCAGCGTGGCTTCTAACCATGACAGATTAGCTCAACCTGTGCTCGTCCACTTAAACCATTCCTGGTTGTTGGGCATTTAGAGGTTGTTCCATTTCCCCGTCACTGACAGTGGTTGTCTTTGCCTCTTCTCTGGTGGTGCCACGGCGTCAAGGTGAGGAAAAGGAGAAGTCAGAAGCGCATTTGCTGGTGGAGAAGAGGCCTCAGAATGAAAGCACGGGGTTCCACATAGGACCCGCCCCAGCCTACTTCCCATTGACTGGCTCTGATTGGCAGATGAAGCAGCCAATGGCCACTCTGCCCTTGATGTCACCCCACCCCCACCCCATCCTAGGGGGCGGACTCCAGACTTCCTCTGGGAGCCTCCATCTCCCAACCTCAGTGTGACTGGGCTGGTTCCTTCTCTTGACTGTCAACTCCAGCTGGACCCTGTACCCTCTCCAGCCTAGCCCATCCCTATGGGGACTCTCAGCCCTTCTCCCTCGCTCCCACCTCACCTTTTTGCCCATCTGGTCTTGTCCTTATGGTCTAAGTTGGACGCTCGTGTAACCGGGACTGCCTAGGGGGAGAAATCAGGGAAGACGTCACATTTCAGGTCCTTAGGAAACAGAGAATGCAGGAGAATCCTGGGGAGATGAGGCATCAGCTTCTTCTGTCCACGCCCTCTTTTTGAAGGACCTCAGAAGTAGCAGGGGATGAATCTGGGAGCTTAACCTCTACACTGAGAGTCCTCCATATTCCCCATATGTTTTAGTGTTTCTGATGTCTTAAGGGCACTGGAGGAAGATGCCATGGGGCAGCAGATGTGGGGAGGGAAAAGAGGCTGGGTGTACCTGGGGAAGAAGCTGGCACTCCCTGGCCTAATTACTAGTGATAATAATAGTAAGTTATTTCACACGTATAATATGCCAGACACTAGATGATTTATAGAAATTATATTGAACCCTTTCAACAGTTACACAAAGTAGAAACTTTAACCCTGTTTTGTGAGTGAAGAAATAGGAGTTCAGAGAGGTGAAGATACTTGCCTAAAGTCACACAGCTAGAAAATGACAGAGGTTAATTCTGAACCTGGCCTCTCTGACTCCCAGCCCCCAGCTCTCATGCATGCCAGACTGGAGAGCTAAGACGAAGGAGAATGGGGCACCTCCAAGGAGAATGGGGCAGCGGAGACGTTCAGTTCACTCCTGGCTGTGAGGAGGGGGTTATACCAGGCTAGACAGCTTTTTTCAGGCTGTAGAAGAAGAAGTAACCTAGATATCCTGGAACCACTCTTAAATTCTGTAGAGATTATCGTGACTAGTTTGGAAAAGTACATTGAATGATAATGCTATCAATAATACTTAAGATTTTCTTGAGTGCTTACTATGTGCCAAGCTTTGTTCCAAGCTATTTGTCAGTGATACCTTTCTTTATCCCCATAGCAGATATCCCTGTGAGGTCAATACCAGTATTACTCCCATCTTGCGCATAGCAAACTAAAGCACAAATGGGCTCACTCTCACACTGACGGTCAATACTGTAAGCTTCTTGACAGACCGTGCAATGATCACGGATAGGCTCCATATCAAAATACTAAAATGATTTGAAAAAAAGAATGCGTCTTCTAAAATCTTCACCGTCATCACCACAACCAATACCACCACCATCACAATCACCACCATCACTGCCATCGCCACCATCACCACCACCACCATCGCCACCACCATCACCACCACCCCCATTGCCACCATCGCCACCACCACCATTGCCACCAGTATCACCACCACCACCATCGCCACCACCATCACCACCACCACCAACACCAATACCACCACTACCACCACCATCACCACCATCACCAACACCACCACCACCACCAACACCACCATCATCACCGTCATCACCATCACCACCATCGCCACCACCATCACCACCATCGCCACCATCATCACCATCACCATCCTTGCCACCACCGCCACCACCGCCACCAGCACCACCACAACCACTACTTTAGCATCACCAGCATCAGCAGCACCAGCATCCCCATCATCCCCATCATCACTGCTTTCTTTAGCATCTACTGTGATGGTTCTCAACCAAGGCGATTTTGCCCTTGGGACTTTTCTGATGCCTAGAGTCATTTTGGTGGTCTAATCTTAGAGTGATAGAGGTTATTGCTTCAGGTATCAAGTGGGTAGAGGCCAGGGATGCCGCTAAGCACACTGGAGAGCCTTACCCCTGCCCCCGAAATAATTATCTCGCCCCAAATATTGATAGTGCTGAGCTTGAGAAATTCTGATCTATCTGTACTGAGAATGTTGCTAATTGCTTCTTCCTCCAAGAATTGTGTCTAGCCCCCATATCTCCCTTCAGGGCGGACATTACCCTTCCCATCCTCCAGGTGGGTGAAGAGGACCTGAGGCGAGTGTGATCTACTCGAGGCCACCCAGACAGCTGGAAGCAGAGCTGAGATTGAAACCCGGATTAGAATCTTCCCTCTGACCAAGCTCTTCCCCTGCAGTTGACTCTACTACCTGCTTCCCCAACTTCGCTTGGTAACTAGTGACTACCACGTCCCAGACATACGCTGGATGCTTGGCACCCACGCTGCTCATTCTCATGGCCGTCCCTCTAGGTGGACCTCTGTATCAATGTCATAAACACAAAGAGACTGGGATGAAAAGAAGTTGCCGAGCGAAACCCAGTTTCTTTTTTTTTTTTTTTTAAGATTTTATTTATTTATTTGACAGAGATAGAGACAGCCAGCGAGAGAGGGAACACAAGCGGGGGAGTGGGAGAGGAAGAAGCAGGCTCCTAGCAGAGGAGCCTGATGTGGGGCTTGATCCCAGAATGCTGGGATCACGCCCTGAGCCGAAGGCAAACACTTAACGACGGCGCCACCCAGGCGCCCCGAAACCCCGTTTCTATTTAGAGGCAAGACTGCCTCTACACGGTCCCTCTCTGCCACCGGCTGCTGGTCCGCGACCTACCTGTCTGCCCCAGATGATTCCTGACAACCCATTCCTAGCTTGTCCCCTCCCCTCCTGGCTTTGCCTTCCCCTCTTGAGGGAGTGCTCTTGAGACCCAGTCCCCAGCCAGCACCCCACCCTCGACCCGGGGCAACAGGCACCTGGTGGAGAAATGGCTGACCAAGGCGTAGATCAGGATTCCGCAGACATAGATGCCGCCCAGGACGGTGAACACGATCAGCCACACCACTTTGGCTCCCGAGATGTAGAAACCTTTGTTCACGGCAGGAATGTGCTCTGGAGGAGAGGAGACAAGGGGTCAGGGGCGCCATTACCCAACCCCTCGCTCACCCATGCATCTATTCTCCCGAGATTTATCAGCATCTGCTGTTCCAAGTGCTAGGAACTCAACAGTGACCAAAACAAACTTCTTGCCCTCACGGGGCTGACATCCCAGCTGGGAAGTGGACAGTTGCCAATTAAGCAAAGAAATGTCTAGTATCATTGCAGGCAGCCGGAAGTGCTCCGAAAAAAGAACAAAGCCACTCAAGGGGGTAGAGTGACAGGGTCGAGGGCCGAGACACAGGGTCATTAACTCATTGCACTGAGGGCCAACTGGGTGTCAGGCACCGTGCTAAGCACCAGGGACAAGGAGCGAGAAAACGCTCTCCCAGCCACTGTCCTCCTGAAGCTCACAGTCTGGTGGAGTTAGAAAAGTGTGAATCAGGGGCGCCTGGGTGGCTCAGTCGTTAAGCATTTGCCTTCGGCCCAGGGCGTGATCCCAGGGTCCTGGGATCGAGCCCTGCATTGGGCTCCCTGCTCAGCGGGGAAGCCTGCTTCTCCCTCTCCCTCTCCCCCTGCTTGTGTTCCCTCTCTCGCTGTCTCTCTCTCTGTCAAATAAATAAATAAATAAAATCTTAAAAAAAAAGAAAAAAGAAAGGTGTGAATCAGTCAGTGCACAATTGTTCACAGTTGGTCGGTCGTGTCTGGGGCATAGCAGGTGCTTTGTAAACCGAGTGGAGCGACCCCAATACATGTTTCCAGCCCACATTCAGTTGTGTTTGTGGCTCTTTCTGGGACAAGCCACACTGGTGGCTTGTCATGCACGGTCTGATTTAATTCTGCCAGAAGCCTTGTCATATAGGGACCCTTTCTACCTCGACACTACAGATAGGGAAACTGAGGCTCAGAGAGGCGCTCTTCCCATTGACAGACTCCTTCTCAAGCCAAGTTCCAAACATCACGTCCACAACAGATCCCTGCTTCCCCCGCACCACCTCCCCCTCCGGCCTTTCCACTTTCTCATCTGGAGGCAACCAAGTAAAAGAGCTGAGGACATCGGCTGTGCGGTCGGACAACCAGAGTTTGAACCGTGCCTCCTCTGTTGATTGGAACTGGAACCTTGAGTGAAGCGCTCAGACTTCCCACAACTCGGTTTCCTTATCTGTAATGGAAGTGGTGTCCACAACAGTCACTTCCTCTGCGGGGAGACTGCAAGGGTCCCACAGATTAGAATGGCGGCTGGCACACAGTAAGTGCTCAGTTAATGGTGGCTGACTGTATCTCCCTGGGATTCACCCTTGCTCTGATCTGAGATCCCTGAGGGCTTCCTAGAGGAGGCGGCTTTGGACTTGGACCTCAGAGGACAGGGCGGGTGGGGGTGGCTTTTACCCAACAGTCGTGAGCATGGCATCGCAAGGTGGAGACAGCATCCGTGATGACAGGCACTGCCTAGGCGAAAGCATGGAGATGGGAAGATTTGGGGAGCAAGAGCCCCTGAGGCGGGCTACTGTACTCACGGGGCTGCTGCTGGATCTGGAATTCTCTGTACATGGTCAGCTGGGTCACGGGGTTCCCCACGACGCATCTGTATCTGCCCGTCTGCTCCAGGGTCAGACTTGGGAGAGTGACGCTTGCCTCTGAGAAGCTCAGGAGGGAGCCATTGTGGATCCACTGGTACCTGGGACTGGGTTTGGAAGTGGCGCTACACTCCATCGTCACCTGGGAGCCGATCTTAGCGGACAGGACGCCTTTGAAGATATCAGGACTGGTACTCAGCCACACGCTGTCTGGTCCATCTGCAGAGACAGGGCAGGAGACCCAGAGCTACGTGTTTTACCCCTTGGGGTCCCGTCTCCTTCCCTCAATCCACACGCAGTCCTCCCTGAACGGGAGGTGCCCCCGCTTGGCACCCCGAGCACCCCCTAGACCCAACACACGCAAGGCAGCTGTGCCAACAACACGACTATAATGATAGCATCTTCCATTACCAAGTGCTTACTCTGACATGACAGCCCTTCACGTCACAATAAAATAGGAATAGAAGCAGGACATCAGGCCCCCTGCACATGGGGCTCTGTTCCAAACACTTAACAGGTTCACACACCTGCTTAAGCCCCGTAAGAACTCATATGACCGATTTTATAGATGAGGGAAATGGAGTCGCAAGGAGAGGATTAGGGATTTCATGGTCCCCTAGTGACCCACAAAGGGACTAAGCGAATTCCCCCGATGGCCTGGGAGGAATCTCCCTGCAGAGGCAGCCCCTGGGACCTGGCTCTCGGCTGCAAACGTCCCGCCAGTAAGCTGTGTCTGGAGGTCAGGAACTGTCTGCTCTGTGACCGCTTTCTCTGTGTGATCGCCAGGGCACGCTTGTTGGGAAATCTGACGGATTTGCGTGGTTCTAGATTCAGATGTGAAAACCATTCAAGACTTGGGCTTTTTTTTACGGTCGAAAGATGTGAAAGAGTTTGGTAAATGTGAAAAGTCCTGGAACATTGAGAAGATCCAAGAAGTCGATGTCTTCGACTTACAAGACCTGTTTGAGATTTTGGGGAGGTCTGGCTGGATGGCGTACTTGCCTTGGTGGGCGGCCGAAGGATCGTGGAGAAAAGAGAATGCATGAAATGTGTTATTTAGCTTTAAAATCGAACTGTCTGTTTAAGGGAGTATAGTCAGTTCAGTCTGAGTAAAAGGAAAAGTGGAGGTGATTTGACTAAATTTAGAAAGCCAGAATAAAAAGATCAATGTATTTGAAGGCTCACGGGAACATGGGATTTGAATATTTAATAAGCTGAATGTCATTTTTAAGAAACCATTAGTTGTAAGCAGTCCCGTCTTTACAAAAGCCAGATCTGAACAAATTCACACTATTTCTAATCTGAGGCGTAGGAGTTAGGGTCCGCATTTTAAGTAGCAGATCGTTCTGTGCAGTGAGGGTGATTCTAAGTCAGATGAGCTGAGATTCAAACCCGGATCCGGCTGGCTGAGGGCTGGCTCATGGGGTTTCCTCTCTCCAGTTCTGCCTGTCTTATTGCTACGTTCCTGGGAGGCTCTGAGCCCACCCCCCGGCATTACTCCGTGGCCCCAGACCACTCACAGTTCACAGTCAGAGAGATAATTTCACTTCTCTGAAGAATCTCTGGGATGCTTTCTATCGCACAGTGAAGTGTTCTGTCATAGCGGCTGACCCGGTGGATGACGAGGGTCTTGAGGTCCGGGGAGATTGTCATCCGGTCATTGCTGGATACCTGTACGTAATCCACGTACCACTTGACGTTGGTGGCCTTAGTATAACAAATGGCGGCCACAGAATCCATGTCCTCTACCAGAGAGCTGGCGTTGGCCCAGATGTCTGGCTTGCCTTCCACATCTGGGGGAAGCAGGAAGAAGACATTAGGCGTGGGGTCTGCCTCCCCAAGCTCTCCTCCTCTCCAAAGGGGCTTCCGGGGTAGGTTGGTGAGAAGGCAAGACTTGTAAGATGGGGTCTGGGGTCTTGGCAGGGAAGCAGTCCTAGAGCTGTGAGGGACAGAGAAGTAGGGAGTGGGCATGAGTGCTTGAGGTGTGGGCACTTGCCTGAGGCCACCGTCCTATGTGTGGAGTCGCCACTGTGGCCTCCACTGCAATAATGGTGAGCTCTTGGGACAGGCATGTGGCCTCATGGTTATTTCCGAACCCGGAACCTAAAACCAGAATGCCCCCCACTGAGGAGCCACGGGTAGAATTGAGTGACAGGTGGCATTGGGACGCTTTAATAATTGCTCCCATTATCTGAGTCCCATTTGCTTTACAGATACTCCCTCCAACCTTACAACAGGCAGTGGTAGATACTATGCCCATTCTGCAGATGAGGAAACAGAACACCACAGAGGGAAGATGAAGGCTCAGGGCCGTGGGACATATACACCGTCAGAGGTAAACACAGGGCTTCCTGTCTCCAAATCCACACTCTCCCCCCAGCCCTGTGAGCCCCCAGGTGCTGTCTGTAGGAGACAGAATTCCAAGATGGCCCCATGATCTCCAGCCTGTATCATCCCCTCCAATGTGGTTGAAGCCCACGACTTTCTTCTAACCTATACAGTATGGCAAAGGTGATGGACTGTCACTCCAGTCGTTCCCTTTATGTCATATAAGACTCCTTCTTAGAGGACCAGAGAGAGAGAATTCAGCTGACCTTGAAGAAGCAAAGAGTCATGATGTGAAATGCGCACGGACAGAGCCACACATGAGACCACAGCCCCGACTTGACACCCTGTGAGTCTCAGAGCACAGCACCCGCCCAGACTTCTGACCCACAGGTACGTGTGCCGATAGATGATGGCTGCTGTTTGAAACGGCTGCTCACGGCCCTTTGTTACGCAGCAGTACGTAGCCGATATGCTGATGGCGAAACCGGAGCCCTGGAAAGTGACCCATCTCTGCCGGAGACGCTGGACCACCATCTTCTAAGGCTCCCACTGTCACCCGGGGGTGGAGGAGGCTTGGACAGTATGATCTCCGAGGGCCCTCACTCCCAAAGCCCCCAGGTCTGGAAATGGGCGACCCGCCCACGCACCTTGAACTTCCAGCCAGCCAGTTGCGGTCTGGGTCCCGTTGCCAGTGTCCACTCTCACGGTGTAGTTCCCTGTGTCATTTAGTGCAGATCTCCTGATGGTCAGGTCACCCATCTTGGTCACGTTCTCCCGGCCGCTGTACATGGGCCCAGTCTGCCAGGAATGGGAGGGGGGTTTGTAGCTGACAATAAAATTATCCGCAGTGCCATTGGTACCGCGGTGCCAGCTATATTCCTGAGCGTCTTCGGTGGCATTTTCAAGGATCAGGATGGTCCGAAATCCCTTGAGCCCTGTGAGCGAGTCTGGGCTGATGTAGATTTGGCCAGAGGCTTGGAGGATCCCACGGGCCAGGAGACTGGCTGAGGAAGACAAATAGGACACACATACACGAGAGAGAGAGAGAGAGAGAGAGAGAGAGAGAGAGAGAGGACTGAGGTTGATTTACACCGTCCGGGAAGCGATCTCCAGGGACACTGGTGAACACGCCATGGGTTTCTAGCTCCCCAGCCGGTCCTCTCCTCCCCGCCCACTCAGCCCCTGTCCTGGTTCATTCCTTCCTCATCCTCTTCCAGCCTGACTTCCTCCTTGGACACTCGTCTCCAACCCATCCTCATACGACAGTTATGTGGATCCTTATAAAGCCCCAGTTGTGACCCTGCTCTCTCCCCTGCCTAGGTACCTTCCATGGCTCCCCAGCACTCTATGGATAAAGTTCAAACTCAACGTGGCTTATGAGACACTCTTAGAACTGGTCTTTATGATTCATTCAGCCTCCTTTTGGATCATACCCACCCCACCCCATGACCCCATGACCCCCCCTTCTTCAGTCATTCATTCATTTGTGCTTTCATTTATCAGAAAATACAGTAGATACACTGTGTGCCCCAGACATAGGCAGCTCTCCTGACACATCACACTCTCTCCTGACTTCAGGCTTTCACACATGCTCTTCCCTGTTCCTGGCACACAGATCCATGTTCCCTTCTCCCCATTCCCCCCCGTCAACTCACTTCTACTCGGCCCTCAGTTCTCAGCTTTGATGTCCCCTCTTCCCCAGTCTGGGTCAGGAGGCCCCTTGGGGCTCCCCCAGCCTCCTGGGCCCCCTCATCTCCATCCCTGTCACTCTGGGTCATCGGAGTCTGCTGGTAGATCTGCGTCTCACACCAGACACCCCATCACGGCATCCCTGAGCATGGGGCGGAACCCAGTGGGAAGAGCTCGGTTGATATCTGGGTGCTTAAGGTCCCCCAAGACTGTCTACGCATGTCTTTGACTTGGCATCTGAATTCCGTAGAGTGCACATGAATGTGGGTGAGGATCTGTCATCCCCTAAGCCTTGGCTCCACGGAGGAGGAAAAGACACTGAGACCCCCCACTCCAGGCCCCCAGGTGTAGACACTAGTGGCATCTGAGGACAGGACACAGGGTGGCCAGTGAGACATGATAGTTGCCCCTGTCAGGGGGTGTTCAGAGGGTCGTGGAGGGAAGGGAGGGGTGGGGAAGGAGTCCAGCTGGGGACAAAAGGGAGTGGATGAGGGCAGACTAGGCACCCAGAGAAGGTGATTTCTGGCAGGTGTGGGAGGGGGTCCAAGTTCATCACTCTGGGGGGGTTGGGGATGAACACTGTGTGTGCGTGCGTGCGTGTGTGTGTGTGTGAGAGAGAGAGAGAGAGTGTGTCTATGGGCGAGGTATGCCCAGGTACGTGAGCTCATGAAGGTCCTGGTGCCAGTCCTGCCCCCCTCTCCTCTACCGCTCCCCTGCCCTGCGGGTTCAGCTGTCTTACCCAGGAGAACCAGCTCCCTCCAGAGTCTGCATCTGCATCTGGAAAGGTCCATGGCTTGCACGGGTCCCCCTGGGCTAGGTGTCTGTCCAGGGACCAGGCAGCCTCCTCTGCCTCTTCACAGACCTGTGTCTCTGGCTCTGAGCTGCTGGTCCCCAACCCCCTTCTCTGCCCCAGGGTGGACTCTGACCCCAGTGCGGGCGGGGCTGGGGAGGGGACGCTTGGGGAGTTGTTATCTTTATGACTTTAAGCTGCCTTTAGCTTATCATTTCTTCGCCTCATTTTTCTTTTTTTTAGTTGATTACCTGGTTTTTTAAAGTTGATTACCTGGTTACAAAAAAAAATCTTATGTTCACTTTTCGGAAAACTGGCAAATACTGAAAAGCACAATAAATACATCAGACTTTTTAAAATGTGGGACAGTTGTTCGTTTTTGTTTTTCCTACTCCCCGCAGATCTCAAATTTGAAATTGCGTTCTCTCATTTGACGAGGGGCTGCTTCCGCCCCCCTGAACACCAATACTTATTCTGAGTCCCTCCCGGGGTCGGCAGATCTTCCTCCACCTGGCCATGTGGGGTGGCCGTGGGGCGTGCTGTTGTGTGCCTGAGCCTAAATGTATAAAACCCATTCTCTTGGTGTTGGACCATTTGGCTCAGGAATAGGAGTGGTGCGGGGGCCAGAGAAGAGGTACCCAAGACAACCTTCCATTTCCATCACTCCCTGGAAGGACTCACAGAACATGCTAGAAGCTCTTATCCTTGCGGTTAGGGCTCCTTACAGCTTGAGGATACAGATTAAGGGCAGTGAAGGGGGGTGCTCACGGGGGGTGCAGCGCAGAGCACGTGTGATGTGTCTGCATGTGGGGACCCGACGCAGAGACCCAGGTGGACTGGGTGGGGGACTGAGAAGACAGGGGAGAGGGTGCACCACCCCAGAAAGGGTTAATCGATAAACCTTCCAAGCTGGACTCGGAAGTATGTTCATCTTTAATTGTAATACTACTTTAATTGCAAAAACTACTTTAACTGCAAACGCAATGCCTTGGCTGTATAGATTTTGGAAAATTCTTAAGAAGGAAAAATAGAATTAATACCGTTTGAGTAATTAATTTAAATTGCTTTCAATGGTTATGAACACTTCTCTAAATATGCATACATATATTAATATTTACAGTAATTATTTAAATATACACACAAATATTTATAAATTCATACATTTTTGCATTTCTAAATATATAAGTAAATAAAATACTTTATAAATAAAATACACGATTAATTATCAGAATTTGATTAATGCTATTGGAAACTCACCTGTCATAGTTAGACCACCTGGAGATATATCCAGGGTTTTTCTCTGAAACTTTTCAGTTTTGATATGTTCTACGTACGGCAGCACACATGCATATTTTTTTTTTAAAGATTTTATTTATTTATTCGACAGAGATAGAGACAGCCAGCGAGAAAGGGAACACAAGCAGGGGGAGTGGGAGAGGAAGAAGCAGGCTCATAACGGAGGAGCCTGATGTGGGGCTCGATCCCACAACGCCGGGATCACGCCCTGAGCCGAAGGCAGACGCCCAACCTCTGTGCCACCCAGGCGCCCCACACATGCATATTTTTACCAGGTGGTATCATACCGTTCAATGTCCTTTATTTGGGCTTCTCTAACGTTAAACCCAAGTTTAGTCGGAGGAGGGTGAATATATACCTCGGAGCGTCTAGTAGTTCGTTCACTAGGTCTGAAGTCTCCTACTATATTCTGAAAACCCATATGAATATTTGCAGAACTACAGCAAAACACATCGGTATTTGTTTCAATAGGGAAATAATGTATTATGTACCATTGAAATTGTTCAATTGGTCCTCCTCAGTATTTGAGTATATGTGGTGTCCCCAGAAGACACATAGAGGTGTTTTTCTGCCTGTAGCTCGTTGGAAGCCCTTCCTCCTGTATCGTCATTGGTTTTTGTTCACGGCTGCGTACTTAGCCCACTGCATGGGCCCCGGAGGCATTTGTTCAACCCATACCCCATCTGGGACCGTTGAGATACTTTCAATGTTTCCTCTTTTTTATAAAAATCAGTAGCATAACCACTTTTGGTCAGTTCCATTTGTGGAGTGAGGTGGGTCCCAGAAATGGACTTTTGTAGTAAAGAATTTAACCTTAGCCAAAGACAGAGCCGACTCTGTCCTCGACTCCTGGAAGGAATGTCGAAGTCCTTAGAATGCCCTGCCTGATCTGAGTGTCTTTATTTACCTAGGGGGGCCTTGGAGCACCCTAGATATTCTACAATGGAAAAAATGATGAAGGCCTTGGGTCACATGGAATCAGGTCTGCCCCTGGAGAGGCTGGAGACCGAGATCAGCTATGTGAGCAGTGAATCATACCTATGTGAAAGAACCCCAATAAAAGGTCTGATGTCAAGTCTCAGGTGAGCTTCCCTGGTCAGCAGACTGTCATGCACGGAAGCTGGGAGGAGCTAATGCTGTCCACGACTCAGGACTCCACTGGAGAGACATGTGAAAGCTCCTGGACCCTGCCTGTGCCCTTTCCCCCCTTCACTGCCCTCAAGCTGTAACGAGCCCTAACCACAAGGATAAGAGCTTCTAGCATGTTCTGTGAGTCCTTCCAGGGAGTGATGGAAACGGAGGGTTGTCTTGGGTACCCTGAAGGTGGTCGTACTTACGGATGCCCTCTAACTACGCAGAGCCACTGGAACAGAGACACTGTGGTTCAGAGAAAGAATCCCAGACCATGTTGCCCTGGCTCGAATCCCGAACTGGCACTTACCGGCCACGTCACCTCAGGCAGGCAGGTCACTTTCCTCACTCCGCCTCACTGTCCCCCCTGTAACGTGAGGATATGAAACGTTTCCTCTCCGTAGGGCTGCTGTGAGCTTTCAGCAAGGTGATAGATGTAGATGAGCCGTCCTTGCTTTCCGCACAGACCATTTCAGGACACGTTAATTCCTATGGGCGTACTTAAAAACCTTTTTATTGGGGCGCCTGGGTGGCACAGCGTTAAGCGTCTGCCTTCGGCTCAGGGCGTGATCCCAGCGTTATGGGATCGAGCCCCACATCAGGCTCCTCTGCTATGAGCCTGCTTCTTCCTCTCCCACTCCCCCTGCTTGTGTTCCCTCTCTCGCTGGCTGTCTCTATCTCTGTCGAATAAATAAATAAAATCTTTAAAAAAAAATCTTTTTATTATGCTTTACTAAACTTTTTGGGGAAAAAACATTTTAAACTGCATTTATAGATGTTTAAAAAACACTTCTATTGTATGACCTAACAACAAAAACTTCCGCAGTTACTTAAATTACCCTCTAAATCTCATTAATCAAGGGCTTGTGTCCTTATTACCTTTTTTTTTTCCTTATTAAGATAAAATGGGGGTTGGTTAATGGGAGGAGACCAGCAACCTCTGGCCCAGAGACCATTTGATTGAACTTATTTGACATCACTCAACAGGAAGCATCCCTATCCAACACAGCTTTGTGCCAAGTCACTGCAGAACAATGTCCCTCCCTTGTATCCGGACTGTACATGGCCAACGATGCTTGGTCCAATCAATCGGGACCAATATGGCAGAACTGGTTTCATTCAGAGCCCCCAGCAAGAATGCGAGAATTTAATGCAGTGAGACCCTCAGGAGGGCCCAACCCTCAGGAGACAACTGCAGGCTTGCAACATACTTCGGGCTTAAGGGACTCATTCTCATTCCCTTAAGCCAACCCCAGAGTTGGACCTGGCGCACGCCATCCTGGATCCCGTCTCTTTATTCAGGAGTGGTGGGCTTCCTACATCGTCAGTCCCTGAACCTCCCTGAACAGCAAAGTCTGACGAATGTTCACATGTCAGTACTGGGTGTAGCTCCCCTTGGCCAGCCCCAGTGCTCACCTAGGGACAGGTGGCAGCCTGAGGAGCAGTCAAGGAGCCCTTAGTCTTTTTCTGGAGTCCAGCTTTGTACCTTTTTATCAAGACCGCACAACATCACAGCCCCTCCCAGGGCAGGGTTCTGCCTCGTGCAGCCAGAGTGGACACTAGGAAACACCTGCTTCTTCCTGCTCACCAGGCCTGGAGACCACAGGGAATGCTAATCTGGGATCTTTGTGGGACTGTAAACCAGGTGGAACCCTGACAACCCCAGCCTGGTCCCTGTGGCCCTGTGTGGGCAAACCTATCACCCCAAGAGCATCAGACCACCAGGGGGAGCCACGAAGTTGTCAATCGCAGCAACCCTGATCTTGGTCTACATCCTCATGGGGGTGCCATGAGAACTGGGTAGAGAGGATAGGAGGCAGGGCCCCCCTATCAGCTCCCAGGGAAGAAGGGAGTGGAATGGGAAAATACCAACATTAACAATAACATGGGTAATAACAACTGTGATCATAGTAATAATTCTTTGCCTTTTATCATTCCGGTGTAGCGAGACTGTCAGAGAGAGCGGCCCCTGAGTAGCGGGGTGGGAGCCAGGTGTCAGGGCACAGGGGTGTGGAAGCAGATGGGTTGAAAGGGAGGAAGGGAGGACGCAGCTCGTGCAGCCATCTGGTAACTCTCTGGACGAGCAGCAGAGGGCGCCCTAATCGGGCCGGGAACATTAGGAGAGACGCGCCGCCGCCAGGGGGCGCCGTGGGGGCGGTGGAGAAGTGCGCAGACCCCAGTTTCTGCCGGCAAATTACCTGATCTCTGTAGGCCTCCGTGTCCTCATGTGCAGAGTGGACGTCACAGCTCCGACCTTTATGAATTTGAGAACAAAAGCCAGGCTGAGTAAAATCAGCAGTCACACCACCAAAAAAAACGAGGAGAGTGATAGGGCCTCTATCATATGAACCCTGGACCGAGCCACACCTAAAGCCAGGTTAAATTATATCCTGAATAAAAAAAGGGACTCAGAGGGGCGCCTGGGTGGCTCAGTAGGTTAAGCAGCTAACCCTTGATTTTCTCTCAGGTCATGATCTCAGGGCTGTGGAATCGAGCCCAGAGTTGGGCTCTGCACTCAGTAGGGAATCCGAGGTTCTCTCTCTTTCCCTCCCCCTCTGCCCCTCCCCCGGCTCACACTCTTAATTAATTAATTAATTAATTAATTAAATCTTTGGGGAGGAAATGGGGGAACTCAGAGGCAGAGACATATAAGATAGGAGCCCCAGACCTGGTGGTCAAATCAATAATTACTCCGCACTGAATAATCCACATTGTGTCCCTCGCTATGTATTTTCCATTTGCGGGTTTGGGGATTTGGAGGGTACGATTAAAAACAGACGCTCTAGAGACAGGAAGATGAGGTTCAAATCTGGCTCCAGCAAGAGCTTGATCTGCTCTCCAGAAAACGACATCATGAAATATCTCCATTTTGTAACAGTCTGTTGTAATCTGATCTCAATTTATTCCCATGTGAAACTCTACACTTCAACCCCTCAACACTTTATATTTTTGATGACACAATTTACATCTTTTCACATGAAGTCTCCATTAACAAATTGTTTTAGTCGTAGTTACTCTTAACACTTCCGTCTTTTCACTTTTATACTGAAATTAAGTGATTCATATACCACCATTACAGGGTTACCGTGTTCCGTATTTGTCTGTTACCTGCCATTCCCAGGGAGTTTTATACCTCCATTTGCCCAGGCAGATGGTCTCACAACCTTGCATTTCAGCCGGAGGCACTCCCTTAATGCATTTTGTGTTACAGCCGTATGCTAAATGGGAAAAGCCAATTGCAGAAGGACAAACGTTCCACGAATAAAGTATCTAAGGAAGTCGAGTTCAAGGAAGAAGCAAAGAATATTGTGGTGGTTGCCAGGGGCAGGTGGGAAGGGGAACCCGGAGCTGTTAGTCAAAAGATACAAAGTTTCGGGTATGCAAGACAGATCAGTTGTGAGATCTTATGTACGGCGTAGAGCCTATAGTTACCAATACCGTTTTGTGCACTCAACAAATTTGTTAAGGGGGTAGATCTCATGTTAAGTTTGCTCGTTACAACGACAACGAACAAACAAACAGAACAAAAACCAACAAAAAGCGTAGAGGCACCGGGAAACTTTGAGAGGTGGTGGGTGTGTTTGTAACCAGGATTGAGGTCACAATTTTACAGGGACAATGCGTAAGTTCAAACTCCTCAAATTGCATATATTACATGTGTGCCATTTTTCGTGCAGCAGTTGTATGTCAATAGGTCTATCTAAAAAAAAAAAAAGGAAAGAATATCGCATCTGTGAACCTTATCATAGCTCATAAAATGGAAAGGGATCATTACTGATGAGGGAACAGAGGGCAAGCTGAGGACAAAGCAGAAACTGACACCCCGCAACTCCCCGCCCCCACGGGATGTAAGTGACATTCTTCCAGGAAGTTCCCAACTATCTTCATGTTAATGTCTTGCTAGAGGGGTAAACAACCTTAAGTTGACAATGGCAAGGCCTCCGGTATCCTGTGAATCTTCTTTAACCTATAAAAGTATTTTCTCAACCTCCTTTTTTCCTTACCTCCCCCAACCCCTTAGTATATAATCAGTCACCCCTCACAACCCGGGGCAGCAGCTCTTTCTGCCCACGGGTCCTGTCCCCGTGCTTTCAGAAGCCACCATTTTGCACCGAAGACGGCTCAAGAATTCTTTCTTGGTCGTGGGCTCCGACTCCACTCTACTGAACCTCACCGATATTCCAGAACCTTATCAATTACTATAGACCTCAACGGGTCTGCATGAGGCTCAAAGGATGTATTACAGGTAAAGCGTTTAGCGCAGTAATTAACTGACACGAAAGCTCACACTAACACGCTTCCCTCTGTTCCCTGGACTGCTTCCTGGGAATCGTAAAACTCTAGATGACCTTTCACCGAATTCCTTTAGCCTTTTAGCGTCGCCGCAGGCATTTGGGGGATCGTTACTGCCATCTGGTGGCCACAGCCTGCATTTCGGCCTTTGCCGATTTCCATGGGAACGTGGTCTCGACAGTCAAGAGCACACTCCTTCGTCCTCTGTGTTGGTGGGTTGAGGTTTCAGGGCAGGCTCTGTGTTGGCTCGCTCAGCACTGGGATGGGAGGTTGTTGAAAAGGAGCATTCCAGGCACCTCTACAAAGAGAGAGCATGGCTTTTGCTCACCGGCGTATTTTGTAACAAAACCGAATTTGCACACGGATTCAAGCCCATTTCCTACGTTCGCAGTAAACACACATTGCTCGTCCAACCATAGAATAAAGATGGGAGTCTGCAAGATGTCAGGCAGCTCTGCACGCACACTCACAGGCTGCTGAGGGTTTGTGAAAAGCAAGAGAAACAGCCACACGTGTGAGGCTTGACAAGAGGAGATCCTGCCCGAAAGCATCCAGAAGAAAAAGTCTGCGGGGGCGGGGGGTGACACCCAGTTATTCAAGTATTCGTACTGGCCCTGCCCTGTGGTGACCGAGGAGGGCGGGAGACATGACCAAGGAGATGGGCGGATCTCTCAAAACAGAGATGTGGGGATCAAGTCCCCGGGGAACCAGGTGAACACCCAGAAGAAAATCCATACATAGGCTGCTCTTTCTGGTTCCAGCTCCTGTCATGACATCCTGGAATTGCCTAGGGACCCCCCCACAAAGCAGGGAGAAGTGAGTTCGGGTCTCAGGTCTAGCCCCCGACATAGTGAGTATGTTCACTCTGTTTTGTTAAATAAACGGATGAATGGAAAACTACTGTCTGGGCTCGGGTTCCTGGATCCTAGAGGTAACGGGGCCTCAAGAGAAGGGCCTGGGGCCTGTCCAGCAGGTGGCTGGGGCACGGAGGTCCTGGGGATGAGAGACATGGGAAAAGAGGATATGAGAAGGACGGAGGCGGAGGGAGTGACAACAGCTGAAGATCCCCTCCTCCATGCAGTCTTCCTGAGCCATCCACGGGGAGGATTTGAACACTCCCTGCACTGCGCCCCACGAGAGCCCAGCCAGGCAGGACTGGGGACTCCTTGAGGTCAGAGTCTGTCTCTTCACCTCCCAGCCCCAGCCCTAGCCCCAGCACAGCACCAGGCTCACAGGGGGTGTCCAGTGAATGTGGTCAAATGGACAAGCTGATGTCCCCACGAGGCAAGTCAGGGAGCTGATGGCCAGGAACGGGCAGCATCCGCAAGGCAGTTAGACACCTGCACTGCTGAGGCCAGCACCTCTGGGGGCTGCAGGCATGGCGTCCAACATGGCTGGCAGGATGACTGCGGGCAGGGCGGGAGACAGAGGGGGTGGGGAGTGAGAGAAGACCCGGAGGCCCCTGTGACAATGATGAAACCCACGTGTTGTGTGAGCAGGGAGACCTCAGCAGGGAGGTGCAAACAGCAATTCCCACTGCTCAGCCCGATTTTGCCTTTGCATTGACCTCGGACCCACGGCAGAGCCCTGTAGCTGGGAATCTTCCTTCCTGTCCCCCGAGAGTGCAGGCCAGGTCCGCTCTGCTCACTTGTGCCCCAGAGCACCCAACAGAGCCTCCAGTCCCATGGCCCCAGCCTGTTTCCACCCTCATGGCCTCTCCCAGGCATCTCAAGGGCACGAACTGGGTCTGCTGTGTCTCCTCTTTGCCTCCAGCCTGAACACAGAGCCCACATCCACTCTGTACCCAAGACCCTTACTCATCTCTCATGGGCTGGACACCCACAGAACCTCCCAGATCCCATATCCTGAAGAACTGGCTGCCTCTCGGCGCTACACTGGGCTCTCTCAACCGCAGCGCTGTTGAACCTTGGAGCTGCATGATTTTTTTTGCCATGGGGGCCGTCCTGTACGTCGAGGATGTTTAGAAACATCCTTAGTCTCAACCCACTAGATGCCAGACACACCCTCCGAAACCGTGATGATCAAATGCGTCCAGACACTGACAAATTTCCCCTCTGGGGGGAGGCAGGCAAACGCCCTGTTCGAGCACCGTAATGGTACCACAGCCGAGCAGGACTCCAGTGCACCCCCCCACCCCCTCTCACGCCTCTGCTGTGCCCCTCCCCATCAGGACAGGCCTCCAGCTAATCTGAGGCCTGATGGGCAAGACCCACATCCCTGGTCCAGCCTCTGGTCCTGGAAGGAAGAGCAGAGATGGGGGGCAGGACCTGGGGTCTGCTCCTGGTCTCTCCTCCCTGGGTGGGTCTCCCTGATCCCCGGCCGAGGGTGTGGCCAGCTCTGTGCAGAGAGAGGGGGAGCTCTGGAGCTGCGGTTCCTCTTCTGTGAACCACGAGGCCTTGTGCTCCTCCCCAGCTTCCCGTGGGTCCCCCCAGCCTCCCTCCCACTGCCTTCCTCTTCTCCTTCACCCGCAGGAGGCCCACACACCCCCCATCTCAAGATGCTCCCGCTGCCGCTGCTGCTGTCCCTGCTGTGGGCAGGTGAGTGGGCCGAGGGCGGGCCCGGCGGGGGGGGGCTGCCGCTGACCCTCGATTCCCCGCAGGGTCCCTGGCTCAGGACTCAGAATTCCGGCTGCAAGTGCAGGAGACCGTGACGGTACAGGAGGGCCTGTGTGTGCGTGTGCCCTGCAGATTCTCCCACCCCGATCGTGGATACACCGACGATGACCCAGCTTATGGCTACTGGTTCCGGGAAGGGAGTGATTACAGCCAGCGTGTTCTCGTGGCCACAAACGACCCAGATCCAGAAGTGCAGGAGGAGAGCCGGGGCCGATTCCACCTCCTCGGGGACCCCCGGGACTACAACTGCTCCCTGGACATCAGAGACGCACAGAGAAAGGACTACGGGACATACTTCTTTAGGGTGGAGAGAGGGTCTTATGTGAAATATACTTACCTACAGAACCAGCTCTCCGTGCGTGTGACCGGTAAGAAGCGGACTCTAAGAGAGGCCACAGGGGAAGGATGGGGATCCTGGGTCAGAGGCTGGATGGGACTCCCCTCCTGGGAGGGGTTGGGGGTAACCATTGTCAGGACTCAGAAGCAGGAGCTGGACCAAACCCTGAGGCTTCTCACAGGGCCTCATCTCGAACTCTCCTCCTGATTCCTGTGTCTCCCCATCTCCTCACAGCCCTGACCCACACACCTGACATCCTCATCCCAGAGACTCTGGAGTGCGGCCGCCCCGGGAACCTGACCTGCTCTGTGCCCTGGGCCTGTGAGCGGGGCACGCCCCCCATCTTCTCCTGGACGGCAGCTGCCCTCCCCTCCCAGGGCCCTAGAACCCACCTCTCCTCGGTGCTCACCCTCACCCCACGGCCCCAGGACCATGGCACCAACCTCACCTGTCAGGTGACCTTCCCTGCAGCTGGTGTGACGGTGGAGAGGACCAGGCAGCTCGATGTCACCTGTAAGTGTGGGGCTCAGGAGGCTTGCTGTGTTACCTGGAGGCGGCTGAGTGTGGGACCTAGAAGGACTCAAGCACTGTCCCTCCTGTGTTTCTGTGGTTTCTGTGGGTTCTGTGGTTGGGGAGATGACTACATGTATCTCATATCACCCGGCCCCACTGAAGAAGGAAATCCCCTCTTCCCATCCCAGGTGCCACACGGAACCCAACAACTGGTGTCTCCCTGGGACACACCACAGGTAGGAAGGAGCCCCCTCCCCCGGGGTATAGAGGGTGGCGCTCTTCAAAGCTCAGTGCAGAGTCGGGTCCCTGCCTCTTTTTGGACTCACTCACCCTGCTGACCAGCAACCCCTGTGTGTGAACCCAGTGTTTCCTCCCCCTTCCCAGCCCCCATGGCTCTGTGAGCAGGTGTCTCCATCGCCCCCTGCCCCCGCTTCTGCACACCGCCCCCCCCCATACAGGAGAAGAGGAGAACAGGGCAACATGCACTCAGCACATCCGTCCCTCACCGTGCATCTCCGATGACTCCTCCTTCCCGGCTTTTATTCTCCTACCCACTGCTTATTTAAGTACTTCTGAACAGGTAATACATTCCCGTGGACAAGCATTCAAAAGGCACAGCAGAGTCTGTCCTCAGATGCCCAGTCCCCTCCTGGGAGGTGACCCATATCCATAGGCTGCTCTGAGCCTTGGTGTGCTTGCCTAGAGGATTGAGGGGACCTCTGATAGCAGCAGTACCGACTGTCCTGGATCTTCTCCAAGACTGTGCAGTATTCCTTCCCCTGGATGGATTCTGATTCCGTGTGTGTCTTCTCCTAATGGGAAATGATGGCATTCGTTCTCTTCTACCAACAGAAACACTGCAACACGGCAAACCATAGCGTGTGTGTGTGTGTGTGTGTGATTATGTCTGTGGGATATGTTCCTAAAACCCAAATAGCTCGATCGCAGGTTCTCTGTAATCTTGGGAGCAGGGACACAGAGGGTGGACGGGGTTATGCTCCCAACAGCGAGGGCTCAGAGTGAATGTTTTCACCATCCGTGCATGGGGCGAAAGTTCTGATCTTGGCCAGTACCTGGTGGCAACTGCGATCTCCATACAGTATTTTCTATGTCTACGCCGTGTTGTTTCCTTGGGGAAAATCTGACCTAAAAGAAAATTCGCCACGTTAGCCATTTCAACGCAAACAGCAGGTGGTTCTCAGGACATTCACGTTGTTATAGGACCCTCACCACGACCTGACTGCATCCACCCTGCACTGTCATCACCCCTAATGGGAAACCCCGTGCCTCTTAGGCAGTCGCTCCCCATTCCCCCTCCTTCTGACCCCCTGCAACCAGCAACCTGCCTTCTGTCTCTGTGGATTTGACCACTGGGGACATGTCAACTCAATGAAATCCCACAGAGTGTCATCTTTCGAGTCTTCCTTCTTTCATGTCAACAAAACATTTTCACGGGTCATCCATGTGTGGATGTATGGGTACTAATCCCTTTTTCTCTGCATGTGCTGTTCTATCCGTATGGATGTGCCACGTTCTGGTCATCTGTGATCAGCGATGGACATTTGCGTGGCATCTGTTCGGGGCTGTGATACTACTGCTGTGAGCACTGGAGGACGTGTTTTTGTTTGAACATGCTTTTCAGTTTTCTTGAGCGCATGTCCAGGAGTGGAAATGCTGGTCGAAGGGTTGTTTCTATGGTTTAACTTTTGGAGGATGATGCCAGACTCTTTCCCAAGTGGCAGCACCATTTTTCACTGCCGTCAGCAGCGTGAGGGTTCCCATTTCTACACATTCTTCCCAACATTGTTATTTCCCTTTTTCAAAATAATTATAGCCTCCTAGTGGGGGTGAGGGACTGTCTCAGTGTGGTCTGATTTGCATTTCCAGAACGACTAATGCCGTTGTCGATTTTCACATAGACGTATCTGTTATTTGTGTATCTTCTCTGGAGAGACGGATTAAGTCCTTTGCCCATTTTTTTTTTAAAGATTTTATTTAGTTATTTGACAGAGAGAGACAGCCAGCGAGAGAGGGAACACAAGCAGGGGGAGTGGGAGAGGAAGAAGCAGGCTCCCAGCGAAGCAGGGAGCCCAATACGGGGCTCGATCCCAGAACGCTGGGATCACACCCTGAGCCCAAGGTAGACGCTTAACGACTGCACCACCCAGGCGCCCCTGATGAAGTCCAGCGTTTGCGCTCTTGTCTAGTCCTGCCGCTGGAAGGGAGGTGTACGGGGTGGGGTGAGGCCCAGGTCCAGGCGGTCCCGCATCCAGTGATGCAAGAAGGCCTGCACGACCACTGCCCAGAGCCCCGCTGGGACTGCAGGACACGGGGCTGTGTACAAGGCCTGAGTCTGTCTTCGCTCCGTGTCCCCACAGGACAATCACGGCCTGTGGCACAACTGGTTCTGGTGGCCGCTGGAGACGCGGCGGTCAAGACCCTGGTCCTGCTGCTCTGCGTTATCATCCTCATGTGAGCCGTGCCGCAGGGGAAGGGCAGGGGTGGGGAGGGCGGGCATTTAGCCGAGTCCCAGACTAGTGCGGGGGGACTGAACGGGCTGAGGATGGGGCAGGCGGGAGCCCTGCCAGGTGTGAGGACTGCACCGGGTGTCCACGCTGAGATGCATCTCTCGGTGCCTGTGGGGCCAGAGCTGCCCTCTCCCACCTCAGTCATCCCTCCAGCCCCTGAACTGGGAGCACGGGTGACTCAGGTCACCCCGCACCACCACGATTAGACTGAAAGACCCTGGTCTCTCCTCTCAGAGTGAGGTTCCTCAGGAAGGAGACAGGCAGGCCTGCAGGGGGCCTGGAGGAGGCAAACACCGTCCCCAGTTAATCCCTCAGGTGAGTGATATGGGCAGCTCACCACCCAACATCCCATCCACACCTCCTCCAGGATGGCCCCAGCACTGCTTCACTCAGCACGGCCAGAGTGGAGCTGCCTCATTCTTCCTGAACCCACTTCTCTGCTGGGTTCCCGTCACATGACTGACGCAGCCCCCGTCTCTAGACCAGAACCAGGCTGGGACCTCCCTCCCTCCTGCCTGATCCAGTTCGTCACTTCGTCTTGTCCTTCCTTCCTCCAAAGCTCATCCTGATGTCAGTCTCCTCTACCTCCTGACCCTGCTTGTTCCCATGGCTCCTCTTTCCCTGGG